>NC_041397.2:301319087-301434087 GCF_900747795.2 Erpetoichthys calabaricus | reverse complement strand
TTTCACTCAGCTTTTTAATATTCTGAATCTATTCAGGTGATAAGGTTGTAAGCTGATCTTTTAATTTTTTGAATTTTATTTTCTTGTTCTTCATCTACTGTTGCCGGGTATGCCAGTTAGGGGTAGGCACAGTGTAAGTCATATCTAAACTCATGAGTCCCACAATGTCTTCACCATGACATGATCTACCGTTTTGTTCTGATCAAAGACAGGATTGCATTTCCATGATTCATTATTCTGAAATGCATTTCTCTAGCAAAATACTGTACTAGCTGTAGAAACACAGCTCCTCAGAGAAGCTCATGAAAACAGAGAAGGCTTAATTGTGCTGTGGTTGGACCTGGCCAATGCCTATGGGTTCAACTTTCACTAACTGGTTGAGCTTGCACTACACTGCCACCATTTTTCCAGCAAGATTGAGGATCTGATCCTGAATTACTATGATACTATGACCAGGCTGAGGGTCACTTCTGGGTCTGGCACCAGCTTGTAAAAGGAATAATAACAGGCTGTACCTTCTCCATTATTCGTTTTGCCCTAGCCATGAACATGACGGCATGTAGAGGCCACCTGATCAAGTCGGATGTACACCCGCCCCCCATTTATGGATGACATAACAATCACAACAGTATCAGTCCCAGGGAGTAGGTGGATTCTACAATGACTTGAAAAAATCATCACCTGGGCTAGGAATGAGTTTTAAGCCCACAATGTCTATGGTGAAGAAGAAGGGTAAGGTGGTTGACAAATTCCACTTTTCATTATCCGGATCTACCATACCCTCCATAACAGAACAACCAGTCAGGAGTCTGGGGAAGCTCTTTGACTCAAGTTTAACACTAGAATTACCAGAGCCTATGAAAAAACTCATAGATCCAGCCCACCTTAAATCTGTTCGCACCTCTCCATCAGCGTCTTTTGTCCTGTAAATGTGCCGATAAAGACAAGCAGTAAGCAGCCTGCTATTCCATCCCCCCAGAGCTGCAGAACATGCACAGAGTTCTCCCAGCTCATACCTAATATTGATTATCTGGGAGTGAAGTGCTGGAGTTTTAGAGTGGAAATAATAGATCGCTATTTAGAACACATGCATTTCATGTGTGTTCTGTTTCTACAATAATCTGTGTAAACACATGGTTAAAACAGAAACTTTTTCATATTTTAGTAGTAAATGACAAAATGTTGGCATAAACTATACAATGTGTGAAGCCTGAAGTCCAAAGATCAAATAAACACTTTCACAAAAGGTTCAAGGATAAATCAACAGTTTCTGTGGCGTAGCGTTAAGATATGCTGACTTGTAATCAAGAGTCCCCGGTTCGATCCTGACTGCCTCCTATATTTACCATTTTCAGTAGTGAGCTACTCTTACTGTTAATATTACACAGTACACACATACATTTGGTTTCCGTCTGTAACAGACGGTGTACATTTGTAGGACTTGTAAAAGTTACCTTTTTTTTCACTTTTATTCTCTCAGTCACGATCACGATACATACAATACTAACGCCCCCCCCCCCCCCCATCCCCCCCCCACCACCCAGGGATCTGATGCTGATAGTCTTTATTTGAAACTGGGTATAACTGGAGATATGAGTGGTGTTTTGAGGCAATGGAACTGGATCTTCTCTAATCTGGAGGGATAAAAGCTGACACACACTCGCTGGTGAATCTGCCTTCTTCGTATCTCACCATCAGTTGATTTTTTTTATTCAGTTTAATTGAATGTTCCTGCTTACGCTGAATTAGTATGCACCTTATGATCTATGATGCCAAAGACACACTGGCAAAAAAAAACAAAAAACAGAGATGAAACTGTTTCTGAGCTGTGAGGTCCGTACAGGAAAGGCTCTGAAGCGTTTGCCGTATGAGAGCAGTTCAAATAGGCAGCATGGCTGAGGCAGTGTGTGCTTGATGCTGTATCCCGATAATTCTCTTTCCGATCAGCTGCTGTAGAGCTGTGATTCCACACTCAGATACAGTGATATAAATACTCCTAGTGGTACGTTTGGTGTGTTGAGAGTAACAACGCCAAAGCAGCTATGGTATTTGGAATAGTTTGGCCATTCCGTGGAGCATTATATTGTTACAGGTTAAATACAATAAGATGCCTTAAACTAATAAACAATATGCGGTTAATTTCAGTGTATTTATAAAGCTGTGTCAGGGATATGGATCTAAAAAAGAAAGGGAAACCACACTGGAGCAAAAGCACTGCTTTGATGCCGGGTGCCGGCAGTTTGCAAAACCGAGCGGAGAACTTGTGTACACCAGGGTTTGACCTAGCATGAAAATGTTCATGACTTTACGCCAGGTTTAGGTTTCATACATCGTGATTTGAGCGTGGAAATGGGAGTACACAACATTTTTGTGCGTACACACCGTTTATACATGAGGCCCCAGATGATCAGGGCGGTACCCAAAAGTATAGCCACTACTATCCGGCCCAGCAAGTACCATCACACCATAAAGAAGACCTCCTTCGTGAAAGCTGGAGAGAAACCCTGCCCACAGCCAACAACGAAGACGGGCCTTCTATCTACGATCCCCAACTGGCAGCTGCATGCTGACCTGGCTAAACAGCGGAAGTTTCCACAAAATACTGTCATGACGTAACTCCGGCCAGACATGATCATCATTTCTGAAGTGACAAAACAAAACCCCTGATCATGCTGGAACTCACAGTGCCCTGGGAAGAGCGTATGGAAGAAGAAAGCAAGAAGAGAACATGCAAAGTACAAGGAACTGGTGGAGAAGTGCTGTGACAGAGGCTGGAAGATGCTCTGCGAGCCCATAGAGGTTCACTACAGAGGATTTACAGGACATTCACTCTGAAAAGTTCTCAATCAATTGGGCATTACAAGAAAGGCAAGGGGGAGGGCCATTAAATCTGTAAGTGAAGCTGCAGAGAACACCACCAGGTGGCTTTGGATTAAGAGGGGTGACTTGTGGGTGGCTGCTACTGAGGCAAAAGACAGGCCTTGATAAACCCCGGATGGGTCACCTGGGTGAGGGTGACTGATGTTGGAAGACGCGAAACACCCCATGACCCCAGGAACATCACTGAAGATGCATCTCAGGGCATCTAGTAGATGTATTTTACACATTGGAAAGTGAAAGGAACATTGAAACATTAAAAAAGAAAATCCCACACAGACAGACAAGCTAACCACTGCACCACTGTGGTATCTGAAATAAAATATTCTTTTGTAAACTATCATATTCTAAAACTGTATCATTAAAAGCACTATTAAAGTGTTTTTGCATGAGATTTTTCATTCTGTATTACTAATCTCTAACTACAAATCACTCTATAAAAATAAATTCACTTTTAAATAAAGATAAAGATGCACTTACCGTTACCTACTCAGGCTGCAGTGCTGAAAATCTCCCCCGTAACCTCAATTTATTTCCTTATTCTACCTTGGGGAACTCAACACCTTAATTAGGGAGGCAATTATGACTCTGGCAAACAAACATTACATAGCATCATGGGAAAACTGAGAAGCTGTATGATCTGTTTTAATATTATCGCAATTAGAGGAATTAAAATTGAATCTCTCTCTCTCAGATATACACTGTATATTTAATAAAGTGATCAATGGCACACATGAGCAGGAGGCACAAGAAGAAAGGCAGGGTGTTGTAGTTGGCAGGAGATGCCAGTCTGGAAGTGGAGACAATCGGTTAGGGCTGGGAACTGTAGTCAACATAACAATGTTAGTAATCCCAGAGTCTTATTCTCGACAATTGATCGTCTGCTAAACCCAGGTAACTCAAAGGAATGCCTCCTAAGTACTTCCAGTAAAACCTGTGAGGCTATTGCTGTATTTTTCAATCAAAAAATGAATGATATTAGAAATAACATAGTATATCTCCCCAACACTAAGGATCCTCCTAAACCCCAGCATTCCGTTATAAACAAATTAAACTCTTTCACTAGGATAGATTTACCTGATTCACATAAAATAATTTCTCATCTGAAACCCTGCACCTGCGTCCTTGACCCAATACCAACAAATTTTTTCAAAGAAGTATCGGGCGTGCTAATTGATAATGTTCTTGACATAGTAAATTTGTCATTAGATACGGGGGTCTTCCCAAACTGTCTTAAGACTGCTGTAGTTAAACCCCTACTTAAGAAAAATAATCTTGACCCCTCTGCTCTTGAAAATTTTAGACCCATCTCTAACCTGCCTTTCTTAAGTAAAATTCTAGAGAAGGCAGTCATTATGCAGTTAAATGAGCACCTAAATAAACATGCTATTCTTGATAAATTTCAGTCAGGTTTTAGAACAAATCACAGCACAGAAACTGCACTCGTTAAAGTAGTAAATGACTTGCGGGTAAATGCAGACAGAGGCCATTTATCTGTTCTCATCCTCCTAGATCTGAGTGCTGCATTTGACACCATTGATCATAATATTCTTAGAAATCGCCTTAGTCAATGGGTTTGCCTCTCTGGAAGTGTCTTAAATTGGTTTGAATCCTACCTGGCAGGGAGAAAATTCTTTGTTAGTTGTGGTAATTACAACTCAAAGCACATGATATCCTATATGGTGTTCCACAAGGCTCTATCCTGGGTCCGCTGCTCTTCTCAATCTACATGCTTCTGTTAGGTCAGATTATCTCAGGGCACAACGTGAGCTACCACAGATATGCTGATGACACACAGCTGTATTTATCAATAGCACCTGATGACCCCGATTCTCTTGATTCACTAACACAATGTCTTACTTGTATTTCTGAATGGATGAATAGTAACTTTCTCAAGCTAAATAAAGAGAAAACTGAAATCTTAGTGATTGGCAATAATGGATACAATGAGGCTATTAGAAATAAACTGGATACATTAGGACTAAAAGTCAAGACGGAGGTAAAAAGCTTAGGGGTAACTGTTGACTGTAATCTGAATTTTAAATCGCATATTCATCAGACCACTAGGACAGCATTTTTTCACTTAAGAAACATAGCAAAAGTTAGACCTCTTATATCATTGAAAGATGCTGAGAGATTAGTTCACGCGTTTGTTTTCAGTCGGCTTGATTACTGTAACGCACTCCTCTGAGGTCTACCCAAAAAAGACATAAATCGTTTGCAACGAGTGCAGAATGCAGCTGCTAGAATCCTAACTAGGAAAAGAAAATCCGAACACATTTCTCCAGTTTTGATATCACTACACTGGTTACCTGTGTCTTTCAGGATTGACTTTAAAATTCTGCTTATGGTTTTTAAAGCCTTAAATAATCTCGCCCCTTCTTATATATCGGAATGTCTGACATCTTATACTCCAAATCATAACCCCAGATCCTCAAACGAGTGTCTCCTTAGAATTCCAAGAGCAAAACTTAAAAGAAGTGGTGAGGCGGCCTTCTGCTGTTATGCACCTAAAATCTGGAATAGCCTGCCAATAGGAATTCGCCAGGCTAATACAGTGGAGCACTTTAAAAAACTACTGAAAACACATTATTTTAAGATGGCCTTCTCATAACTTCACTGTAATTTAATCCTGATACTCTGTATATCCAACTCATTATAATAACTATTCATGGTGGCTCTAAAATCTGTACTAACCCCTACTCTCTCTTCTGTTTCCTTTTCCAGTGTCCTTTTGGTGGTGGCTTGCACCACCACCATCTACTCAAAGCATCATGATGTTCCAACAGTGATGGATTAAAACCCAGAAGTCTGCATGACCATCATCATCAAGTAACTCCGTGAGAACCCTAACTACAAAGAGGACTATTTCATTTATGTTAGGTAGAATGCCCAGATGGGACTGGGCGGTTTCGTGGCCTGGAACCCCTACAGATTTTATTTTTTTCTCCAGCCGTCTAGAGTTTTTTTTTTTTTTTTTCTGTCCCCCCTGGCTATCGGACCGTACTCTTGTTCTATGTTAACTAATGTTGTCTTATTTTAATTTCTTATTTTGTCTTTTATTTTTCTTTTCTTCATTATGTAAAGCACTTTGAGCTACTTTTTTGTATGAAAATGTGCTATATAAATAAATGTTGTTGTTGTTGTTGTTGTAGTCCCATGGGGCAGTGTTGTTGGGTTCTGCTGGTGCTGCCAGAAGGTGTGGATATTTGAGGTTCCTGCTTTTGGGGAAATGAAATCTGTCGATAATATGAGTATTGAGACTCTTTTCTGTGGCACTTCAAATTGTGGTCAGGTGCATCCTGTTTGCTTTAATCTTCCTTGAGATGTGTTAAGAAATTGACTGGAGTCCAACTGTGGAAAACAGAATTGTACAAACATCACTTAGAAAGGCACATGTGGACCTGTGTATAGAAGGTCCCACAATTCACACTTCATGTAAAGACAAAAAAGAAGCCGTGAAGTCCAAGGAACTCTGTGTGAACCTCCATGATCAAACTGTGGTGAAGCATAGATCAGGGCAAGGGGATTAAACCATTTGTAAAGTTGAAGTGTTCCCAAGAGTACAGTGGCCTGAACAAATGAGAAATGGAAGAAGTTTGGAACCACCAGGACTCTGTGTATTTTTTATTCTTTTGTGTAAATACAATTTATTGATTATTATTGTTATCCAAATGTAATTTATTTTTCTTTGCATGTAACTACTCCATTGATATCTTATAAAACTCATCTCTTGTATGAAAATTTGCCTTAGAAATAAATATTGTTGTTCCTAGAGTTGGCCATTTGGCCAAACTGAGTAACTGAGCAAGAAAGGCCTTAGTAACGGAGGAGACCAAGAACCAATGGTCACTCTAACAGAGCTTTAAAAGTCCTCTCCTGAGATCTAGAACCTGAGTAGAGTCTACCTGTGGCAACAAGAATCGACTGGACATCATTTGAAAGACACGCACCTGTGTATAGAAGGTCAGCAATTCCCACTGCATGTGGGGACAAAAACCAAATGATGAAGTCCAAGGAACTTTGTGCAGATGATTGTGATAAATTGTGGTGAGACAGAGAAGAAGGCAAGGTTCCTAGGATTACAGTGGCCTCAATAATTGTGAAATGGAAGATGTATGGGACCACTAGGACTGTTCCTAGATTACAACATTAGAACATTAGAACAATTTAGAAAAGATCAGGCCATTCAGCCCAACAAAGCTCAACAGTCCTATCCACTTAATTCTTCTAAAATAACATCAAGTTGAGTTTTGAAAGTCCCTAAAGTCTTACTGTCTATCACAGTACTTGTTAGATTATTAGATAAACTAAGATTAGATAAGTCAAGTAAATTTTATTTATAGAGTACATTTAAGAACAACAGAAGTCATCCTAGAGTTGACCATCTGGCCAAACTGAGTAAGCAAGCAAGAAAGATTTTGGTCAGGGTGGTGACCAAGAATCCAATGGTCACTCTAACAGAGCTTTAACAGACCTCTGGAGAGATGGAATAAACCTGTTTAAAGGACAACCACATTAGTCTCACTCCATCAATCAGGCACATATGACAGCCTGCCTGGGATTTTGGCAAATGGCTTTTAAAAGACTGAGTGCATGAAGAAAAGACAAAAATTAAACTCTTTGTTTAGAACTTCAAACACTATGGCTGGTGAAGACCAGGCACTCCTCATCACCTGCATAATACCATTTGGTGATGTATGGTGGGGGCAGCATCATGCTCTGGGGGTGCAGGGACAGGGAGACTGATCAGAATTGAAGGAAGGATGAATGCTGACAAATACAAGGGGTGTCCTTGAAGAAAACCTGCTCCACCTTGGACTGGAGGTGCCGATTCACTGTTCAGCACGACAATAACTCAAAGAATACAGCCAAAAACAACGCTGATGTGGCTTTGAGAGACGTCTGACTGTCCTTGGCCAAAGCCCATGTAGGCAAAGGCTTTTAGTGTATCACTGTGACCTGTAAATGATTTTCATACACATCATTTTACGTCCCCTATTTGGCCAGGGTAATCAGGGTCAACAGCTACTTCAAGGTTTCCCAAGCAAGCAACCTCTGCAGTCAGCAAACCAATTGTACCTGTGTTTGGAGGTTGCATGTTCACAGAGAGGGTATAAAAATCGAACAACAGCATGGAACTCCAGAGCTTACCTATGGACAGATGGACAACATCACTCCTGCCCCTGCCTAGGACACAATGCTTTCCCAAGCTCTGTCAAAGACTGGACAAGCCGAACTGTAGGAAACCCCAACTGGATCACACTTTGGTCAAGCTTAGCTCTCCTTTGACTATTATATTATTGTGAGTGTTAAACCAGTATTATACTGAAGCAGGTATAATCTTCTGTTAATGTTACTGATTCTTTCAATCACCACCGTACCACTAGGGAATGATATGTATCTCTCTATTATAAAGAAAATCTTGGAAGAAGATGAGACGTGATTTTCTCAGACATGTACCATGAGATGAGTCTTTGTGCCAGGAGATTTAACCACGCCCGGGGCCGAAAATAAAAGACAAAGAGCAAATGACAAAGTAGAAACGTCACAAAGAATTCAAAAACGTTGGCACGTTGGCAGGTTAGAGATAATGGAAGTACGAAAATTCGTACTTATAAAAAAATTATAATAAAGATTGCATTAGTGCAAACAAATGTAAATTATTACTCAGTGAAATAACGAAACAGCAAAAAGAGATCGAATATATTGTTCAGATTTAAACTTTAAGTCAGAGACTTGTAGATCGTCTAATTTGTGTTGCCAGCGAAAATTAAAAGATTCCAAAAACGTTGGCCACAGTATGAAGTCCCGTGAGACTGAGACTTTAAACATGAGATTCTTTCAAATCACGCCATACTTACAACCTTTGGAAGCAAGTCCCACGAGACGGTGACTTTGCCATGAGATTCTTTCAAGTCACACCCTACATTTTTCCAAACAAGACCATGGTCATCTAACCTCTCAGTCGTGTGAATGCTTTTGTCAGACGCACTTCCTGCACTCTCAGCTTTTATAAATTTTATCCGGACAATAATTTTATACGTTTTAGATGACACGTCAACGACTAAGTGAAGAAGAAAGAGCGTGGACAAACATTCGAAAAAGTCATTTTATTTATTAGAGAGAAAGAAACGATATTCACTCACGGGCAGTCATACGTTGCATTGTCACAATGAAAGTCCAAACACGGAATCAAAATTCAATATGATCTTGAAGAAAGTTAATTCTAAATATTGTTTTTACTAAACTTTTAAAGTGAAAGTGAAAATAATGTATATGTAACAATTCCCATGAAAATAAATTAAATTAAATTGTATATCCGGTTAACCAAACCTGGGGGTGGGCAAGCGAAGCGAGCAGGGGGCGGAGCACCCTAGTATATACTGTATATATATATATATATATATATATATACATCCCAACCAGAGAAGGGGCAGGTTCTTACCCGGATGGGAGGCTCCGAGCAGACAGATGGACATCCCGACCAAGAGAAAGAAAGGAGCCAGACCTGGAAGTGATGATGTCACTAGGGACTCTTTATTCCCCCAGGACGCTAGACGGCAGCAGCCCTCAGTATCAGTGCCCATTTGGGAACCAGCAGGGAATGCTGGACGAAGTAGTCTGGCAACCAAGAGCGGCGTTTGGGGGTGGCAAGTGGGGGGAACCATCCCAGGCCCCGCACCTAAGGGGGCCCTGCTTTTGAGGTCCGCGTGTCCCGTTCGAGTGGATTTGCCAAGTTATATGCTGCAGTATATATATATATTTGAGATGCTTCTAAGAGGAACCCTTTTAAAATCCCTCTTCAAGGTCAAATTCCATACATGTACGTCTTTGAAAACATTCCATAGTCCACCTTCATTGCTCGAAAAGGGTCGCCAGTATAATCCCTTCCTAAAATAGGTATAGCCCATTAGTCGCTGGGTTGGCTTCTGTTTTGACTTGGGAACAACTGATGGCTTGTCACTTGTGACTTCTTTGTGTCCGGAGAGCCCACCATCATCGTTTCTTAGTTGAGTCTTTGGTTCAGTTTGATAGAGTAGGCCAAGTTGAAATAGTGCTGTAAGTGTTGGGATATGAATGTTTTATTACTGGGTTAGCCATATCGCTGTTGATGCCATGAGTGGAAGAGATCGTGGCGTACTTTTTTAATAGATTATATTGTTATATTTTGATAAAGTCTGTGTGTTATCTTGCAGAAATTTAGCTGCATACTGTAATGAGAAAATCCATTGTATGTTAACATTTTTATAGAATTCATGCGCACGTTTATACAGTACACACATATCAGTAACAGCATTTGACATAATCGGCCCATGGGGTTGGTCAGCCCTATGCCCGGGACACCCCTAAGGCCACCTCTGCCAGCAGCACAGCCCTGCTGGGATGATGGGCACTCCCTAATAAATTGGACTTCCGTATGACCCAGAAGTACTTCCATCGGGCAGTGGTCCTGGCACCAGAGGTACTCCAGGGTTCTTAATAAAACGGCCCACACTCCCTTGTCCAGGCGAGTAGGAGCTGGGAGGATGTGGAAAAACACTCAACTGGAGGAGGGCAGTGTGGTGGTGAGAGGAATTGTGTTTTGTGGAGAGAGACAAGCTGTCTTTGTGCTTGGGTTACTTTGTGTTACTTGTACTTGTGAAACCCAATCTCACTTATATGTGTTCAACATTAATTAGATATATTCCACTTAAGTCTTTATTATTATTGATTTCTACACAAAAATCACATTTTATCACACAAATAGAACAGCACTTTCATTGATAAATGTGACCTAGCAGAGGTAAATAGTGAATATTAAACAAATTTGATGTCTATGTTGGTTGTAAGTGAGACAAAGTCAACATCTGCTATGTAGTTTACCATGAAACTAGCTGTGCCAACTGTCTTTGCACTTGTGTTACTTTGTAGATGAATTGGTGAATAAACCATCCTTTATATGAACCCAGGACTCTCTGTGTGAGAGTTTTTGAGGGTTTGGGGCTCACTGATGCCCCTGGTTCTATCACAATACATATAGGGGTTTAGTAAAGACTGCAGTCTCTAACAAATCTTTTCCCAGGGGGGCATGAGAGACTTAAACCCCATAGGACATCTGTGGAAAGACCTGAAGATGGCAGTTTACATTTACTTTATGCCGAATCTAACAAAGCTTGAGAGGCTCTCACAGAACAAATGAGATAAACAGTCCAAAACCAGGTGGGCAAAGCTTGTAGAGACTTACCCAAGAAGATTCACAGTTGGAATTTCTTCAAATGGGGTTTCTACAAAGTTGTGAATTAAATGTCTAAAATGAATGAGAGATGTCATATTTTTGTTTTCATTAAATTGGAAAACCTTTCTGAAAACATGCTTTTACTTTGTCATCATAGGTTATTGAGAGTAGATTGATGGGCTAAAATGTCAAATAACATGTGCAGAAAGTAAAGGGATCTGAATACTTTCTGACTCCTCTTGCATACGCAGATATAGTAACAATTGCATGCATTTGCTGTCGGGGATTGATACAGTGTACCAAATGCCAAAAAAAAGAAAGAAAAATAATAAGCAAACATGTTCATTACGCCATTATCAATAAAATAATTTACAAAAAACAAACAGAAGGGATAACGCTCCAGCAAAATCGTAACTAAAAAACACAAAAAACATTCAAAAAAACAATCAAACCAGGAGACAAATATGTTCAAGTGCCCTCAAATGTCGACACTTCACATTACACGACAGACAGACAGACATGGATGTCATTCACCATAAAGCATAATTGAATATTTCTTTACAAAGCAAAATATCTCATTCAAAATTAAACTGTTACGTGGCACAGTGGATTTCATAGAAATGGCTTCGCTCCAACTCGATGGAGATCATTCCTCTTCGGAGCTTCTGCTGCCAGTCCTGAGAGCGCTTCACTGGCAACGCCACCTTGTGGTACGTACTCTTCCAAGAGATGCATTTTGTGGCGCATATGGTGGAGGTTATCATTTTGGCATAATTTGAGTCCTTTGAATTCTTTTTACAAAGCTGTCTCTGATCTCTTTAGTCCGCAGGCAATAAATAATGGGGTTCATCAGAGGAGGAATCACATTCTGAAGTACGGCCGCCATGATTCGCATATCTGCTGACGTACCAGGCACGCGGTAAGAGATGTAGACTCCAGCAGCGATCAGAAAAAAGACTGAAATGACCAGAAGGTGAGTTCCGCAGGTGGAGAAAGCTTTGAGTCGCCCCTCTGAGCTGGCAATCTTGAACACTGAACGGATGATTCTGATGTATGAGAAGAGAATGTATGTCAGTGGGATGAAGAGGGTGGACAGAGAGATGGTTAACGCCACATAGCTGTTGATGGTGATGTCGGCACAGGTTAGTCTCACAACAGACACGTGATCGCAGAAACAGTGAAGCACTTTATTAGGTCCACAGAATGGCAACCTGAGAGCGAGAACAATGGGGATTATTGGACCACAAAGCCCCCCAGCCCAACAACAAACAATTTGTTTAAAAACACGACTGTTGGTCATTATAGTAGGATAGTGCAGTGGGTGACAAATGGCTATGTATCGATCATAGGCCATGAGACTAAGAAGAAAAGACTCGGCTGCAATCAAGCCGTGGTAAAATAGAAGCTGAATGAAGCAGGCCACAAAAGTGATGGCCTTAGAGTCGAACATGACGACTACTAACATTTTAGGAATGACGACAGATGAGAGTATAACATCCAAAAAGGCCAGACTGCAGATCAGCATGTACATTGGAGTGTGGAGACTTTCATCCATTGCAAATATTAAAATTATTAATAGGTTTCCTAGCAGTATTAGCAAATAGGCCACCAGGAAGATGCCAGAAAATACTGCCCTGCTCTCCTGATTCTGGAGTCCAGGAAAGCCAACGATGATGAATTCCTCCACTTGTGAAGTGTTGTGGTTCATCCCTGACACGATGCCCTGCACACAATGGTTCAAATGTTAAGTATACTCCTGAAAAAAAGCACAACGTCATGTCATATTATTTTCTAGTCAGAATACATGCCCATTCCTAAAATCTTAATCTCAGAAACTTTTATATTTGCCCTTCCCAAGATTTCTTCCATTTTTTGGGGGGGGGGGGGGGGTTTTCTTGTTTTCTTGGGTAGTCAGGGCTGGTGGGGGGAGGCTTTCAAAAAACAAATGATGCATCACGAACATTTGTAGTAATAAAATGCATTGCATCTTTCATTCCAACAGATGGCGCATCACAAAACTTTGTTATAATGAAATGCATTGCACCTTTTATTGCAACAGGTGGTGCATCACAAATATCCATCCATCCATCCATTTTCCAACCCACTGAATCCAAACACAGGGTCACAGGGGTCTGCTAGAGCCAATCCCAGCCAACACAGGGCACAAGGCAGGAACCAATCCCGGGCAGGGTGCCAACCCACCGCAGGACACACACAAACACACCCACACACCAAGCACACACTAGGGCCAATTTAGAATCACCAATCCACCTAACCTGCATGTCTTTGGACTGTGGGAGGAAACTGGAGTGCCCGGAGGAAACCCACGCAGACACGGGGAGAACATGCAAACTAACATGGTCTCCTAACTGTGAGGCAGCAGAGCTACCACTGCGCCACCGTGCCGCCCATCACAATTATTTGTAGTAATAAAATGCATTGCATTTTACATTCCAATTAGATGGTGAATCACAAACCTTTGTTATAATGAAATACATTGCATCTTTCTTTCCAACAGATGGTGCCTCACAAACCTTTGTTATAATGAAATGCATTGCATCTTTAATTCCAACAGATGGTGAATTATAAATATTTGTAGTAATTAAATGCATCACATCTTTCATTTCCACAGATGGTGCATCACAAACATTTGTAGTAAAAAGATTGCATTGCATCTTCCATTCCAAACATATTGTGCATCACAAACATTTATAGTAATAAAATGCATTACACCATTTATTGCAGCAGATAATGCATCACAAATATTTGTAGTAATAAAATGTATTGCATGTTTCATTCCAAGATTTGGTGCTGATGCACACATACAGTATGCACACATTTAGCACTGCTTTTACAAAGTCCATACCAAATGGCATATGGAAGAGACATAGCAACTGGAGAGACACACAGATACCTGCCCTTTTTTAAAGGTGGATAAGTTGATTTCTGTCTGTTTGGCAATCACTCTGGATTGGACATATTCAGCATTAACATTTGCAGCGCACAATCTGTTGGAATGAATTTTGTAATGCAAGTAGTAATAAAATGCATTGTATTTTTTATTCCAACAGATGGTTCATCACAAACATTAGCACTGCTTTTCAAATTCCATACCAAATGGCTTATAACAAAGACTTAGCAACTGAGCAGAAACACAGATACACATACGCTTACATTAAGGTTGATGTTTTCACAGTGGGTAATGGGGGCCTATTTACCAATCGTATTAGTCAAAAACTGGACAGGAGGTGAGCAGGGTTCCTTGAAAGGACAGAGTCTAAGATGCAGGGATTAGGGGAATGCGATCAAGAGATGAAGCGCCAGGCAAGAGAGATGGAAACACACAAAGAAACTGAATATATGCAAAGGAGGAATGCTGAAGAAACACATACGGCTAGAGATATCAAATATCAAGTCAAGTCAAGTCAAGTTGGGGAGCATGCACTGGTACCGCATGTTGCCGCACCCACAACACAACAAAACAACTCGGGATCCCAGTTGGCAACCCCCCAGGGCAGACATGCGGTCCAGTCCCACCCTCCAGAAATGACCCTCTATCTGCCGCAGCCAGGTATTACATGGGTGACCTCTTGGCCTGGTCCAGCCACTCGGGTCCCCAACAATGAGGATCCTATGAGCCGGATCACCCTCAGGGGAAATGCGCCACATGGCCGTAGTGTCATAACTGACGCTCCCTCACAATGCAGGTAATGTGCCTCATTCGGGACTCCATGAGCAATCGTTCATTCGACACAAAGTCAAACCAACGGTGCCCAAGGATTTTCCGGAGAGACACAGTAGTGAAGGAGTTCAGTCTTTGTCTCAGGTCACTGGATAGCGTCCATGTCTCGCAACCATATAACAAGACAGGAAGCACCAGGACTCTAAAGATTTGGACCTTTGTCCTTTTGCATAGATCGGGATCACCACACACCCCTTTCCAGTGACCTCATGACCCCCCATTCTCTCCCAATCTGTCTACTGACTTCATAGGAAGAGTTGGTAACCCAGGTCTCCTAACTGCGAGGCAGCAGCGCTACCCACTGCGCCACCGTGCTGCCCTACCCAAAAACGTTTCATATAAAAATGATTAATACATAATCCATCCATCCATTTTCCAACCCGCTGAATCCAAACACAGGGTTACAGGGGTCTGCTGGAGCCAATCCCAGCCAACACAGGGTGTAAGGCAGGAACCAATCCTGGGCAGGGCACCAACCCACCACAGGACACACACACACCAGGGACAATTTAGAATCGCCAGTGCACCTAACCTGCATGTTTTTGGACTGCGGGAGGAAACCAGAGCACTCGGAGGAAACCCACGCAGACACGGGGAGAACATGCAAACTCCACGCAGGGAGGAGCCGGGAAGCGAACCCAGGTCTCCTAACTGTGAGGCAGCAGCACTACCACTGCGCCACCGTGCTGCCCTTAATACATAATATAAAGTAAAAACACATAAAATAAATTAACCTGCACTTTACCTTTGAAAAGAATCATGGCTGGTGTGAGGGAGACGAGAGAGAGGAGCAGGAGGGTTATTGTGTTGGTCGACTTTCACTCTAACTAACGGAATCCCTGCAATCTGTTGGCTCACTGGAATCTTTTTCTTTTTTAGCGACTTTAACAAGGAGCCTCTCCAATGACATTTGCTTTTGCCTGAAGAGTCATCAGACTTGGACACAAAATTAAAAAAATGCTTTACGCGCTGTAAGGTTTCTAAACTCTTTTGGGATTCCACCCAACGGAACGACACGTGGCAGAGTGTCCAGAAGCAACCCCAGGCTCCCAGCGCTGTAGCAGTTTGCCGTAAAAGCGAAACCAAAAAGATTGCGGACATGCTATAAGCGCCTGCCGTTGATGGGTGATACAAGGAACATTCTAAATGCAAGGGCACAGTATTATTTGGCCACTAACCTGGTCGTCACCCTGCCTGACTGCTGTGTCTGTGTATAGGAGAGCGGCAGATCCCACTACAATAAATAAGTATGCTGTTCCTGCTTCAAGCTGAATAAAGCTGGTGATGCTAAAGTACTGAGACTCAGCTTCGTGCTTTGGGGTGCAAGAAAGGGACTCACACGTCACAGCACACATCCACGTGGTCACGATGCTATAGTAAACAGTATACACTCGGATATTGACGGATGTTGACTATATGAGTGAGGCACACCGACTGAGAACGAGAATGGGGGTCGATTACCCACAATCCTGCATTGAGAGAGAGAGAAGAACCATCAGCTCTGTTGTGATCACGTGACGCTCGGCCGACAAAGCGTATACGTACTACTCATATTGCAAGACCTTGCTCGTTTATCAAGTTAAAGTTTATTAAATATTTTAGCTTGTCTTGCAAAACACTCGTAAACCAAGTTACTCGCAATTCAAGGTTTTACTGTACTTTTTAAATTAACACTTTTACTGCAACACTTCAGTAAAAACCAAACGCAGATACGCCTCTTCATTGGGAAGAAACACTATTTTTCCCTGATGGCAACACGAATGAGACGATCTACAAGTCTCCGAACAATAACTACATACTTCTGTCATATCACCTATGTCCATATATTCGATCTCTTTTTGCTGTTCCATTATTTCACCGAGTAATCATTTTTGTTAACGCTAATGTGATCTTTACTATCAATTTTTTGAGACTTTACAATTTTACTACTTTCATAATCTCTAACCTGCTCGGCATGTGTATCGCGCCAATGTTTTTGAACCTCTTTACGACATTCTACTTTGTCTTCTACTCTTTGTCTTTTATTTCCGTCCCCACTTGGACCTACGAGGTTTTCAATTCCACTTGGAATTATTGGCTTGGCTGATTATTACTTTCCTTATTTCCTGAGTTGTTCTTTTTTGAATGCTTTTCTCTCCAACGCTTTTTGGCCTCTTTTCGATGCGCTGCCCTTTCTTCTTCGCTTAGTCGTTGACGTGTCATCTAGAATGTATAGAATTATTGTCCAGAAATAGCCAATCTAATGAAACAAATAGATAGTATGTATAACAATACTGTCCAGAAAAGCTTCTTTAAAGATGAAACGGAGGACTTTTCATAAACGACTTGAAATGTGGAAAATGTAAAAATGTATAACAGCTGAGAGCGCAGCACGCATGTCTGACAAAAGCATTCACACGAGGTTGTGTGAGGTTGAGAGGAGTGCAGAACTTAGCAAAATTCTCCTAGCAAAAGTCTCGTCTTGCGGAACTTGAAATTATCTCTTTGAAAAAGTCTCGTCCCTGGATTTCCTTTTATAATAGAGAGATATTTATATATAAGCTGTGGCGAACGACTGGGGGTTTTACCCAGCTGGAACGCCTGGAAGGACCGGGAGAGGGACTACGCCTCCTCCGGACCACAAGAGAGCAGTTATTAGCACCAGCAGTTATTAGGACTCAAGCCTACATACACACATTTGTATCTGGTGTTGGTGTTATTGTTGGACTCTGCAATTGTGAAAAGAACTACAAAGAAATTCAGCTGAGTTTTATTTGAAATGCTGCTGATCAAAATTAGATTAAGAATGCCATCATTCAGCTTGGAGTGAAACAGACTTCAAAATGGTCTGCTACTGAAGGTTTGTGTTTTTCTTAGTAAAACACGTACTGAAATATAGGAACTTCTACATTTAGATGATATTTACATGTCTTATCTAGTTTATTACCTTTAAATGATATCAATGTTCCCCCTATTTTTTATTTTTATTTTAAAAGTCTAAGTGAAAATGACATTATAAAAATGAAAGGTGGTGCTTACCTTTCCCAGCTCTGCATGTCATGTTCAGAATCTCCAGTGTTACACCGATTTATCTCATTCTCATTGTCTCTCTTGGGCAAAGTCAACATCTTAATTAGAGAGGCAATTACGCTGTTGGCAAGCAAACATTAAATGGCACTACAGGGAAACTGAAAAGGGGCCTAGTAATATGTACAGTACCTAAATAAACGTTACAGTTCTATCATGTTATATTTAACAATCAGGAGGATTGAGAATGTAATTTAAAAATGTCTCCAGAAGCAAAGTGAAAAGCTGCCTAATAATATGTACCATACCTAAATGAAATTTACATTTCTGTTGTGTTACATTTAACAAGTAGGACCCTTAACAACATAATTTTAAAAAATGGCGGTATAAATAAACACACAGACAAATATATATATATATTGTGATGGATGGCAGGTGCACGAAATAATATAGATAGATAGATAGATAGATAGATAGATAGATAGATAGATAGATAGATAGATAGATAGATAGATAGATATGAAAGGCACTAGATAGATAGATAGATAGATAGATAGATAGATAGATAGATAGATAGATAGATATGAAAGGCACTATATAGATAGATAGATAGATAGATAGATAGATAGATAGATAGATAGATAGATAGATAGATAGATAGATAGATATATGAAAGGCACTATATAGATAGATAGATAGATAGATAGATAGATAGATAGATAGATAGATAGATAGATAGATAGATAGATAGATAGATAGATAGATAGATATGAAAGGCACTATATAATAGATAGATAGATAGATAGATAGATAGATAGATAGATAGATAGATAGATAGATAGATAGATAGATAGATAGATAGATGGGACAAATCTCTCATTTTAATTACGGTAAGAAAAGAAGGAAAGATGAAGTTTTAGTTCATAAAGGAATCCCCTTTACAGATACTGAAATAATACTGGATGCTTAAAGGCAATTCTTTATGGTGGTCACAACACTTTTTAATGAAAGTAAAAAAAATCTCAGAAGATAATGTAGATTTAGAAGATATCGAGACTCCTTCAGTTTCAGTGCACTTTATTGTGTTGTACCAAGTTCTACCAAAGGTGCTTCTGCAAAGTTCTGAATTGAGGGTCTGAGTACTTGTTTGAATGAGAGATTTCAGATTTTATTTTAAACGCATTTACAAACCTTACTGAAAACATGCTTTCACTTTGTTGTTATGATTTATGGATGGTAGATTGACGGGCAAAAATGGTAAATTTATCTATTTAAAATAAAATGTACACGTCAATAAGGTGTGCAGAAGCTTGCTCAAAGTGCTTCATTTAACATCACAAAATGAATCCACGGATATGGAAAAAATGTGGATGCTCATTTTTTAAGGTCAAAGTTCTTGCAGTTATTATTTTATAAAGCAGTTATTCGGTTATCCATCTGCTCCCTAAAGCCACTTATCTAGTGCAGTGGTGCAGTGAACCTGAAGCCAATCATGGAAAACATCAGGTGCAAGGCAGGAACAATCCCAGTCCATCACAGATTGAAAACACACACACATCAGGGGCCAGTTTAGCATCAGCAATCCACCTACCATGCATGTGTTTGGACTGTGATGGGGAAAACCAGAGCACATCCACAAGGACATAGGGAAAACATGAAAAATCTATGGAAAGAACACCCAGGACTTGAACCCGTCTCCTTGTCACGAGTCAGCAGCTCTACCAATGTGCCAGCCCTCTTCAGGTTATTGTACGTGTAATTTTGGAGTCTCCTGTACCATCTGTCAATACACTAATTTAACATCAAGTTCAATGACACACAGAATAAGTATGTTAAGTGGAGTACTTGCCAGTTTTCCTTCATTGCAGAAGAAATTTAAACCCATTGAACTGTGATTTTTCATCTCCAGAACTCCATAATTCTTCGAACTTTAAATGATAACTAAATAACTGGCTCAAAGAATGAAGACAAAACAGAGCATTTAGAGTGGTGCCCCATGCACGTGCTACATAATGGGGCCATGAAACATTGTTGGTCCATTTGAACTGTATTATATTCTTTAAAACTAATTAAAGGATGCTATGGGATAAATGGGATGAGCTGTCCACAGTAGAAACCCAAGAAAAAGCTGCTGGACACAAGGGTGGTGACTCTGGCCAACATCGTTGCACCATCATTTTATTGCTTGATTAAGTCCACATCTTCATGAATTGTTGATTTTTTTGAGGGTAAATGAAGTTTAGGAGGGTACATGTTAATGACGAGGAAGAGATGGGTCTTCCTTGATCTGAAAATTTTTAGATATACAGTAGAGCATTAATTCACCAAAAATGAATTGTTGAATGGTGAACTTGATTGTTTGTTGTTTGATTTTCCCCTTGTCTTTACCAGAGGTTAGGTGAGGTTGAGGAGCATACAATGGTACAGTGCGTTGCCGCACCCACCACACAATGAAACATCTTGGGATCCTGGTTGGCAACCTCCCAGGCAGACACATGGTCCAGTGCCACTATCCGGAAATGACTCTCTATCTGCCACAGCCAGGTGTTATGTGGGCGTCCCCTCGGCCTGGTTCAGCCACTCGGGCCCTCAACAATGAGGTTCCTGCAAACCGGATCACCCTCGGGGAATCACGCCATATGGCCGTAGTGCTGCAACTGACGCTTCCTCACAATACAGGTAATGTGTCTCATACGGGACTCCATGAGTAACACAAAGTCAAAACAGCGGCACCCAAGAATTCTCCAAAGAGACACAGTACCAAAGGAGTCTAGTGTTCGTCTCAGGTCACTGGATAGTATCCTGCAACCACATAGCAAGACAGGAAGCACTTTGGACTCTAAAGACTTGGACCTTCCTTTTGCAGATATCGGGAGCACCACACACCCTTTTCCAGCGACCTCATGACCCCCCATGCTCTCCCAATCCGTCTACTGACTTCATAGGAAGAGTCACCAGAGACATGAATGTCACTGCCAAGGTAAGTAAACCTCTCAATGAGGTCGACACTCACTCCACAGAAGTGGCCATTAAAGGCCTGGATGTTGGTTTTTATCAGGACACACGCAAGCCCAGACACTCAGACTCCTCGGTCAGTCTGTCGAGATCCCTGATCAGAGCCTCCATTGACTCTGCGAAGATCATAGCATTGATCAGTGAGTCTCTCTTCATCAACAGATGCCTCAAACCCACTGGCCCCCACAACCTTGCCTGACACCCACACTCTCCTCATTTTATTCTTTTATTTTTTATTAAAATATGTTAATGTCCAAGCCGGATTGGTTTGTTTTTTTCCTCTTGCCGTTGGCCAAGTGATCATTCAATATCAGATCAGCCACAGTCCTTTTCGATTATAAATGTCAGAGACTTACACACTACTCATTTAATTGTAACTGAATTTACATTCACCTCTGTTAGCCATTCTTGCTTTTCTAACTTTATTTTTGTAATTTTAATTTTTTTCTTTTATTACCTGTAAACCACTTTAAGGTAAACAGTTGCATGGAAATTTCCTATATAAATAAATGTTATTATTGAATATTTATTGTTATATGTCTCTATTTTCTTTATTCTACTCTCTTCATATCATTTTCTTTAGGGCATTCGCAAAATTTTAATGTACAAATATAACTAGTCTGTTGATAATATTTTACCAGTGAGGAGAGGGAGTCCAGTTTGGTGACCTTAGAATTGTGTCACTGCTTTTTAGTAAATGATGTGGTTCTGTTGGCTTCTTCAGGCATTGTTGACTCCAGGACACATTGGGATGGTTTGCAACTGAGAGTGAAGCGGCAGGGATGAGGATCAGCAAATCCAAATCTGAGGCCATGGTTCTCAGTACAAAAATGGTGGACTCTCCAATTGGGATGTGATTTACTGCCTCAGATGAAGAAGTTTAAGTATCTCGGTTCACGAGTGAGGAGAAAAGGGATGGTGAGATCGACAGATGGGGCAGTGAGCGCAGTTATGCAGTCACTATACCGATCAGCAGTGGGGAAGAAGGACCTAAGTCAGAAGGAGAAGGTCTCCATTTACCAGTTGATCTACTGTACATCCCTACCTTTACTTATGGTCATGAGATTTGGGTAATGACTGAAAGAATGAGATCATAGGAATAAGCGGCTGAAATGAGCCTTCTCAGCAGGGTGGCTTTGCCATCCCTTAGAGATAGAGAAGAGATGCGCAGACATTTGGGAGAGGCTTGGAGTAGAAGAAGAAGGCTCAGAGAATCAAGAAGAGCCAATTGAGGTTGATCAGGCATCTGATACGGATGCCCTCCTGTCGAGGTTTTATGTGCATCAACAACTGGGAGGAGACCCCAGGGAAGACCTTATATATTCCTTATATTTCACAAATGGCCTGAGAATGCTTTGGGATCCCACAGTATGAGTTGGCAAGGGTGGCTGGTTAAAGGGACATATGGACCTCACTGCTAAGACTGTTGCCCCTGTGAACTGGTTTTGGATAAGCAGTGGGAAATTAATGAATGAATGAATATTTTACTTAATGCTTATTCAGAAAAGACTACATGGAAAATGACTTTGATCAAAGTTCCAAAGTTGCATCATTAGCCTCCTGGCAATATTTTATGCCTTTGAAGAGTCTTCACAAAGCTGTCTCTGATCTCCTTAGTTCTCAGGCAGTAAATGATTGGATTCATTAGGGGTGGGAACACATTCTGTAACACCGCCGCCATGATGCGCACATCCGCAGAGGTTCCTGGTATCCGGTAAGAGATATAAACGCCAGCAGCAGTCAGAATAAATACAGAAATAACCAGTAAATGAGTACCACAGGTAGAAAAGGCCTTTAGACGACCTTCAGAGCTGGCAATTTTAAGTACTGACATGATGATTCTGGTATAGGAAAAAAGTATATAGATCAGGGGGATGAAGAGCACCGACAAAGCAATCGTCAAAGCTACGTAGCTGTTAATTACAATTTCTGCACAGGCCAGCCTGAGGACAGCTGAATGATCACAAAAGCAGTGTACAACTTTATTGGGCCCACAGAAAGGTAACCTCAAGGCCAGGACAAGTGGAATTACAGGTCCACACAACCCGCCCACCCAACAGCAAGCGATTCGTTTTAAGACATGGTAATTAGTCATAATTGAAGGATAACGGAGTGGATCACATATGGCTATATACCTGTCATACGCCATAAGCATCAGCAGGAAGGACTCAATGGTTACCAAACCAAGATAGAGTAGAATCTGTGTGAAACACGCAGAAAACGAGATGGACCTGGAATCAAAAGCAAACATGGCCAGCATTTTGGGAATGGTGACGGTTGGCAAAGTGACATCTATGATCGCCAGATTGCATATTAACAGGTACATAGGGGTGTGTAGACTTCTGTCCACTGTAAATATTAAAATGATCAGTAGATTTCCTACACAAATGAACAGATATGCTAATAGGAACACAACGAAAAATATTGTTTTGCTCTCTTGGTCTTGTAAACCTGGAAAACCAACAAGGATGAACTCCTGTATGGAAGTTGGGGTCTGGTTGGACATTCCAATCCTTCAATTCCTCTTCTTCTGCTATGAAATGCACCTGACTAAAGATAAAGGAAGGACAATCAGTCATCTTTTATCATACGGATGTCTTTAAAATTACATAAATGAAATATATGACATGCAATTCCATTCAGACTCCATTTTTCACCAATCTTTTTTATGACAATTACAGTAAAAATTGAAGTCAGTATACTGTCAACCCCACATCTGGTGACCGTTGGAGACTGTTAGAGACAGCTTGATAATGTGCCTTGCCACACTGCAAAAAATGTCCAGGATTGGTTTGAGGAATGTGACAAAGAGTTCAAGGAGTTGATTTGGCCTCCTAATTGCTCACATCTAGGGAATTCATTCCCGGATGGATTTATCCATTCCTGGGAATTCGGGAATCCATGCATGTCATTCCCGGGAATCCCAAACTCCCAGGGATGACACAGTGCACTGGCTTCTCACATGTAAACGGTTTTAGAATGACCAACACTTATTTTTAATAAAACTACTGCAATATGTTGACACCAATAAAAGAGTAACCTTATCTACAAGCAGTTCTTGCTGTCATATAAGTACATGTATCTAGTTAGTTGCAGTAATAAGAGCGTAGAAAGCACAACGTGTTGAGCGTGCGGTCATCCAGGAGAGAGTGCACCTTCATGCAGAGTACGCCAGCCGCTGAGAAAGCACGCTCTGCCTCCACTGAAGTAGGCGGCACAGTCATCAGATACTGATACACTTGTTCTAAACAACGCCCGCGCTTGCTGTTGCTCTGTAACACTGCCGTTTCAGCTTTTACTGATGCATCCAGTTTCTTGTCATCAATCTGTGATGGCAAGTTTCTTGGCACAGATAATGCGGATGGAACAGACTGATACATTGGAATTTCAAGTTGCTGTTCAAAGCTGTCAACAGCACAGACGTCAATGACCTCTGCCCCGTCCCGGCATTCGTGAGCTGCAGAGTGCAGACACCTCCCAGTCCACTGTGCTCAGTCTTAGTGGGAGCCGGGAGACTGACTGCTGCTGGTCTGTTGTTGAATGAATTAATGAGCAACACACTACACCGTGGGTCAAAAAAACGTGGCACTTAATTATTTTCAACTATAACTCTGTTATTTCTTGATCGATTTCTACACTTTTACATGCTATATATGCGAGCTTGGCCGTTCCCGTTTTCCTGGAAATTACAGCAGTTTCATTCCCAGGAATGCAGGGAATGTAGGGAATGGATTCCTTGTTCACATCTGAAGCCGATTAAGCATCTGTGGATTGTGCTGAAAAACAAGTCCAATCCATGGAGGTCCCACCTTTCAGCTTACATGACTTAAAGCAGGGGTTCTCAAACTTGGTCCTGGGAGCCCACTGTGGCTTCAGGTTATTGTTTCAACCAGATTCATAATCAGTGACAACAACTGGCAACACTGATCTCATTGAATTAGCTAATATTTTTTTTCTATTCTCTTATTCTACATTCAGAAAAGCATAGCAGCATGATTTTACATTTATAAGACATTTAGAAATATTTATATTTTTGCTCTAGATTTAAATATTTAACTCTCTTTTCTGATTTCATTATAAACTGCTCAAAAAAATTAAAGGAATACTTTGAAAACACAACAGATCTTAATGGGAAATAAAATCCTCCTGGATATCTCTACAGATATGGATGTTAGGAATGAAAGGATGGCACATCGTTTGATGGAAATGAAAATCATCAACCTACAGAGGGCTGAATTCAAAGACACCCTGGAAATCAAAGGGAAAAAATGATGCAGCAGGCAGGATAGTCTGTTTTGCCGAAATTTCATTGCAGCAACTCCAAATAGTTTGTATGGCCCCCACGTGCTTGTATGCATGCCTGACAACGTTGGATGTGGGTGGCATGCTCCTAATGAGATGATGGAAGGTGTCCTGGGGGATCTCCTCCCAGATCTGGACCAGGGCATCACTGAGCTCCTGGACAGTCTGAGGTACAACCTGGCATCATCCGATGGACCGAAACATAATGTCTCACCCAGAGGTGTTCTATTGAATTGAGGTCAGGTGAGCGTGGAGACCAGTCAATGGTATCGATTCCTTCATCTTCCAGGAACTGCCTGCGTACTCTCGCCACATGAGGCCGGGCATTGTTGTGCACCAGGAGGAATCCAGGACCCACTGCACCAGCATAGGGTCTGACAATAGGTCCAAGGATTTCATCCCGATACCTAATGACAGTCATGGTGCCGTTGTCTAGTCTGTAGAGGTCTGTGTGTCCCTCCATGGATATGCCTCCCCAAACCATCACTGACCCACCACCAAACCGCTTATGCTATATGTAGTGATGGCTATTTACAATCAAGTAATTTAGAAAGTTCTGATTCTGGTAAATGGGCGGCATGGTGGCACAGTGGGTAGCGCTGCTGCCTCACATTTAGCAGACCTGGGTTTGCTTCCCGGGTCCTCCCTGTGTGGAGTTTACATGTTGTCTGCGTGGGTTTCCTCCCACAGTCCAAAGACACGCAGGTTAGGTGCTTTGCTGATCCTAAATTGTCCCTGGTGTGTGTGTGTGCGTGCCCTGTGGTGGGTTGGCGCCCTGCCCGGGGGTGTTTCCTGCTTTGCACCCTATGTTGGCTTGGATTGGCTCCAGCAGACCCCCATGACCCTGTAGTTAGGATATAGTGGATTGGATAATGGATGAATGGATGATTCTGGTAAACAGGCCCTATCGTTATTTATTATTGTTATTATTAAACTTTTATCTATTTCTGTTTGTGACAACTTTTTTTCTTCCATGTAAATAGAAGCCTTGTTATGGGGTCAAAAATTTGCTATTGAGTTAAGTTCAGATGCTGATTCTCCAAACTTCAAAACATCAAGAAAAGTTCATTTCAGCATGGTGTTCTTTCTGTCTGTCCGTGACTGGAAAATCAAAATTAATTTTCACGTCTTAATATTGTAGTTTTCGCTGAAAAATGATTCCATTCTTTGCTCTGTATTGAGCTCCTGAATGACTATACCCTGGCAAAGAATGATCAGTTTCCGTTTTATGCCCCCCTGAATGCAGACACCTGTGTGCAATGACAGCTTCCGAGAAAGAAGTCAAAGAAGTTGCATAGCAAAGACTTGGAAATTGACACAAATTGATGAATATGCATAAGTCTGGTCTGCAGTGGAAATTAAATACTGCTGCACTTCTTTATATGCCCCAGTAAATACTAATTATTGTTAATATATCAATAACCCAATTGTCCACCAATTGCTCAGAATATGGAACAATGCAGGATGCACTTCAAGGCAGAGAAGCTTGTATCTGTTGCTCCACTACATGATAACCACTTTTTCACATTTTCACAGCATTCAATCTCTGGAAAACTTCCAGGATTGAAACACTTAGAGAACTGTATACAGATAATGTCTTTGCATCTTATGAACAATTATGCTTCAAATTCAACTTTCCAGCAACACAATTTTTATCAGTATTTACAAATTATACATTTTGCTAAAATGAACTTGCCCAATTTTCCACACCTTCCAGCCATTTCTATCCCAGAGGAAATACTGATCAGTCTTGAATCACAGCAAACAGCATCTCAACAATATATAAAACCATCTCAAAGTCTCTTCTTTTCAAGGATCCCAAAGTACGGTGGGAAAAGGATCTTTCAATCAGTATCTCAGAAAAGGAGTGGAAGGCAGCCATACATAGAACACACTCTACAGTAGCTCCATATGTATAAAGCAGCCAATGATTCAACTTCAAAACTCATCGATCACATTTATTTTGTTTTAAATTGTCCAAAATGTTTCCAGTGTTAGATCCAATCTGCGAACGTTGCAATCGAGCTCTAGCCTCACTAGGCCACATGTTTTGGGCCTGCACCAAATTAACTTCATTCTGGACCAAAATCTTTAAATGCCTTTCAGACAACCTTGGTGTCACAATCCCTCCTAACCCATTAACAGCTGTGTTTGGTGGGCTCACAGAGGGGCTTAAAGTGGAGAAGGACAAACAAACTGTAATGGCCTTTACTACACTATTGGCACACAGACTTATTTTGCTCATTTGGAAGAATCCCACCCCACCACTTATCACTAAGTCAGTGGGCAACTGATGTTCTATATTGTTACTTAAAAACATTTTAGAATAAGCACTTATATTCTTTTTTTTCCTAAATGTGTTTGCCCATGCTATTTCTCTAAGGTGTAGATTGAATTCTGTTTTGTTATGTTTTGTCGCTTTTTTGTTCCTCCTTTCATTTTTTAACTTTCTGATGATTTTTCTTCTTGTTTTTTTTCTAGTTTGACTATGAAGTCATTTCTTGTACAAGTTCGACTTGATTCTATGCAATGTTATTTTCTTCAGATAAAATAAAAAAGAAGTTGCATAGTTTTTGTCTTGTTACATACTTGACCTATGTCCAATGACAGCTGCCATAGAAATTATTTAACTGAACCAGGATTTTTGCATTTGGCTCCACATACCCATGGGACCAGGACTATTGGTTTTTATAAACGTTTGCACAAGTAGTTTTTAAGAGGTATCATTTATTTAAATATGTACTGTATGTACGCACACACACACATTCACACATTCAAAAGAAATTTACAAGTGAAGACAGCTGACGGCTTGTTTGTCCTACCAGAGAACATGCTGGATGATGAAGAGACAGAAATGAAAATACAAAGACAAACACACAGGGTTAAGGTGCCCTGTGCCAATCTTATTTACTTCATTTGACCCAATGTGTTGAGTTCCAAAGTAAATAGTATTGAAATTGTTCAACTGATTCAATTCCCTGTTCCTTTTAATCAACATTTCTTTGTGTACATGATAGATATTATTTAAGTTAATGCGCGTGATCATACATTACTCTACAGTACAATCAATTGTATCCATCCATCCATCCATTATCCAACCCACAATATCCTAACTACAGGGTCACGCGGGTCGGCTAGAGCCAATCCAAGCCAACACAGGGTGCAAGGCAAGAAACAAACCCCAGGCAGGGCGCCAGTCCACCGCAGGGGCCCTGCAAGTACCATCACACCATAAAGAAGACCTCCGTAGTGAAAGCTGGAGAGAAACCCTTCCCACAACCAAAAAACGAAGACGGCCTTCTTTCTACGATCCCCAACTGGCATCTGCATGTTGACCTGGCTAAGTTTCCACAAAATACTGTCATGATGTCACTCCGGCCAGACATGATCATCATCTCTGAGGTGACAAAACAAAACCCCTGATCATGCTGGAACTCACAGTGCCCTGGGAAGAGCGTATGGAATAAGCAAGCAAGAAGAAAACGTGCCAAGTACAAGGAACTGGTGGAGAAGTACTGGGACAGAGGCTGGAAGATGCTCTGTGAGCCCATAGAGGTTGGCTACAGAGGATTTGCAGGACGTTCACTCTGAAAAGTTCTCAATCAACTGGGCATTACAAGAAAGGCAAGGGGGAGGCCCATTAAATCTGTAAGTGAAGCTGCAGAGAAAGCCACCAGATGGCTTTGGATTAAGAGGGCTGATCTGTGGGTGGCTGTTACTGAGGCAAAAGACAGGCCTTGATAAAGTTTCTGTTTCACACACACACACTTTAGGATCACTAATGCACCTAACTTGCATGTCTTTGGGAGGAAACCCACACAAACACTGGGAGAACATGCAAACTCCACGCAGGGAGGACCTGGGAAGCGAACCCAGGTCTCCTAACTGCAAGGCAGCAGCGCCACCATGCCGCTCTATCAATTGTATTGTATTGTCAAATCTTTCACTGAGTGATTTCCTGTGGCATCACTAAACTATAATCTAAAGTATAATGACCGTGCGGACCTTTCCATACCCATTTTACATTTATTGTAACTTTTCTCAGATTGCTTCCCTTTGCAACTCTATTTTGCAAAAATATACTTTTTCCATTTCCTACAAATTCCCCAATAAATACCATTTTTAAATGTTTTTGTTCTATTAAAAATAAAAAAACAACAGTAAGAACTGCAGATCAAACAATAAAGGAGACTTACTGTACATGGAGTAAAGTCACTGGCTGAGTCGACAAGGTTCACAATGAGGACAGCTACTAACGGAGTGACAATTTATTTTATTTGCTGGTCCAAGGGGAGTGATGAGGTTTATTATGGTGGCAATTAGAGTCTTCAGGGTGCCTGCTGGGATAAGCACTGAGGAAAAAAAAAAAAAAACAAAGACACCTCACCGAGGACTGGGCTCTCATTTTACACATTTCTCTTCTAATTAACTGTAACAAATCCACATAAAGCAGGTAGGGCAGAAACAACAAGTCTACATAATCTGTGTGTCCATCTGATCAATTTACGTGTGTGTATTAGAGTCATGGGGCCTAAAGCATAAAAAACAACCTTCGACTGGGTGCAAGTTCAGCACAGATCAACTAACAATAATACAATTTTAAAAAGCCAAAAGGAGAATGGTGATGCAGCGTTTAGCACCGCTGCCTCACAGCTTTAGGTCCTGGGTTACAAATTCCACCCCAGACACACATCGACTCACATTTTGCTTTGTGTCTGGATGGCTTTTACTCTACAGTATATTTCCTGCTATATTTCAAACATACATACAGTGCATCCGGAAAGTATTCACAGCGCATCACTTTTTCCACATTTTGTTACGTTACAGCCTTATTCCAAAATTGATTAAATTCATTTTTTTCCTCAGAATTCTACACACAACACCCCATAATGACAACGTGAAAAAAATTTACTTGAGGTTTTTGCAAATTTATTAAAAATAAAATAACTGAGAAAGCACAGGTACATAAGTATTCACAACCTTTGCCATGAAGCACAAAACTGAGCTCAGGTGCATCCTGTTTCCCCTGATCATCCTTGAGATGTTTCTGCAGTTTCATTGGAGTCCACCTGTGGTACATTCAGTTGGTTGGACAGGATTTGGAAAGGCACACACCTGTCTATATAAGGTCCCACAGTTGACAGTTCATGTCAGAGCACAAACCAAGCATGAAGTCAAAGGAATTGTCTGTAGACCTCCGAGACAGGATTGTCTCGAGGCACAAATCTGGGGAAGGTTACAGAAAAATTTCTGCTGCTTTGAAGGTCCTAATGAGCACAGTGGCCTCCATCATCTGTAAGTGGAAGAAGTTCGAAACCTCCAGGACTCTTCCTAGAGCTGGCCGGCCATCTAAACTGAGCGATCAGGGGAGAAGGGCCTTAGTCAGGGAGGTGACCAAGAACCTGATGGTCACTCTGCCAGAGCTCCAGAGGTCCTCTGTGGAGAGAGGAGAACCTTCCAGAAGGACAACCATCTCTGCAGCAATCCACCAATCAGTCCTGTATGGTAGAGTGGCCAGACGGAAGCCACTCCTTAGTAAAAGGCACATGGCAGCCCGCTTGGAGTTTGCCAAGCGGCACCTGGAGGACTTTCAGACCATGAGAAAGAAAATTCTCTGGTCTGATGAGACAAAGATTGAACCCTTTGGTGTGAATGCCAGGCGTCACTTTTGGAGGAAATCAGGCACCGCTCATCACCAGGTCAATACCATCCCTACAGTGAAGCATGGTGGTGGCAGCATCATGCTGTGGGGATGTTTTTTAGCGGCAGGGACTGGGAGACTAGTCAGGATAAAGGGAAAGATGACTGCAGCAATGTACAGAGACATCCTGGATGAAAACCTGCTCCAGAGTGCTCTTGACCTCAGACTGGGGCGACGGTTCATCTTTCAGCAGGACAACGACCCTAAACACACAGCCAAGATATCAAAGGAGTGGCTTCAGGACAACTCTGTGAATGTCCTGGAGTGGCCCAGCCAGAGCCCAGACTTGAATCTGATTGAACATCTCTGGAGAGATCTTAAAATGGCTGTGCACCGACGCTTCCCATCCAACGTGATGGAGCTTGAGAGGTGCTGCAAAGAGGAATGGGCGAAACTGGCCAAGGATAAGTGTGCCAAGCTTGTGGCATCATATTCAAAAAGACTTGAGGCTGGAATTGCTGCCAAAGGTGCATCGGCAAAGTATTGAGCAAAGGCTGTGAATACTTATGGACATGGGATTTCTCAGTTTTTTGATTTTTAATAAATTTGCAAAAACCTCAAGTAAATTTTTTTCACATTGTCATTATGGGGTGTTGTGTGTAGAATTCTGAGGAAAAAATGAATTTAATCCATTTTGGAATAAGGCTGTAACATAACAAAATGTGGAAAAAGTGATGCGCTGTGAATACTTTCCGGATGCACTGTATGATTGACAACAAAGTATGGACGCATTCAAAGAGAAGCTGTACACAGTGTTACACACACACACACACAATTTTGTCTTATAATTATATTGCACTATAAATGAAGCAGAGTGCAGTTTGTCTGTCTGTGACTGTTTCTACTCATTTGTGAAGTATTTGTATTTCTTCACCGTACCTGCAAATTTTCAGGTTATGGCCTTTTTTGTCATTCTTATCTGTGACATCACGGGCCATTTTTATCTTGTGTACTGCTTTCTTTGACACTAAAAGCTGTTACAGTGACCAAGATAGAGACCCACAGCAACAAAAAAAGAATGCTGAGGCACCAGCCGGATGAACCCTTTTAATAAGTTCTGTCACGCACGTGCGCATAGGGAACCGCGTAAAGACCCAATGAGCAGCATAATATATCGCGCCAGGGGACAAAGGCAGGATACTAACCTCTCTTTCTTTTGTTTTCGCAGAAAGACAGAAACAACACCACCGTAGTCTACACAGAATTCTCTCACTATGCGCTACCACTTCCGCATTTTTCCCTGGTCCACCTTAGATGACGTCATGATTCCCATACAGCACCTTGGTTCCTTCCCAGCATTCTACGCATCTATTTCCGGTCCCATCCCATAAATGATCCCCCTCGTCATATGCATGCTGTCTGTTGTATGCTGATGCAGATATCACTGACCTTGGAAAAGTATTTTTCAAAAATCTGTACAGTATACGGGGCCGGAAAACCCCAAACCTTTTTGATCGTGTTGTCTGTTTATTACAGTTCATAAAAAGAAAGCAACATAGGGCCACGGGCACAAATAAAAGATTTGTTCTTCAACCATTCTCTTCATTTTCACAATAGTGCTTCATTCGGAGCTTTGTCCACAGTGATGCTGGGTCCAGTAGTGATGTCATCCTTGAGTTTCATCTGTCTTTATACTGGTTGCACTAGAAGGGTGTGGTAAATCTGTGAGGAGCATGGGGAGCGCTGGTCAGTCTCCTCGGAGAATGTAATCTGAGGCAAAAGAAAAGACATCATTAACACTAGAATCCCTGGAGCCTACGAAAAATAGTCATAATATCGGGCCACCTTAAATTCCTTCACACCTCTTCATTGGCGTCTTTGTTTTGCAAATGTGTCGTTCAGCACAAGCAGCAGGCAGCCTGCTATCCCATCCCCCACCCACCAAAGGAGCTGAAGTTCTCCCAGCTCAAGTCTGTTTATCTGGGTGTGTGGTGCCTGGAAATGAATAAAGTCAGGTTGGGGAGCATGCACTGGTACAAGGTTAATAACAAATCATTATTTGGAATACATACATTTCGTGTGTGTTCCATGTCTACAACGATCTGGGTAAATGTAGTATGACAGGAAATGTTTGGAAGAAATGTTGAATGCATAACTAAAACAGAAATTTTTTTTTGATGTTATAGTAATAATTGACAAAATCCTGACCAGAAGTGTATAATGTGTGAGGATTGAAGTCCAAATATCAAATGAACGCTTTCATAAAGCGCAGCACAGTGGCGCAGTGAGGAGACCTGGGTTTGCTTCCTGGGTCCTCCCTGCGTGAAGTTTGCATGTTGTTCGCGTGGGTTTCCTACGGATACTCCGGTTTCCTTCCACAGTCCAAAGACATGCAGGTTGGATGCATTGGTGATCCTAAATTGTGGGTGTGTGTGTGTGTGTCCTGAGATGGGCTGGCGCCCTGCCCGGGATTTGTTCCTGTCTTGCGCCATGTGCTGGCTGAGATTGGCTCCAGTGGACCCCTGTGACCCCGTGTTAGGATATAGTGGGTTGGGTAATGACTGACTGACTGACTTTCACAAAAGATATAACAAAACACGTGTGCTTTTATTCAAGAATATAACCAAAGAAAAGGAAATCATTCAATTTACATTTTGCTGCCAATGAGTAAAAAGCTATTTTCCGATATGGGTCGCTAGCTCCCTAGTTGGAATAAGTTCTTTTTAATTGCGGCGTTTTAAGTAACCTGAAACTATATAGTGTGACAGGCAGCCAGGTCCCATGCCCGGCCGGGACGCCCCTACTGCATATGTTCCGGGGGAGTAACCATTGGCAGCTCTTTACCTCCCCCGGGACGCTTGGTGGCAGCCTCCCTGGCGGACAGTGATTCCCCAACCTCCTGCAGGGCTCCATGGGAGATGGAGTCCTCCACAGCCTGTTTGGGAGCTGGGGTGGCCGCTAGGAGGTGCTGCCTGGATTCCACAGCCCGGCTGGACAAATCTTAGGTGGAAGTGCAATTGGGACCAGGTGGTGAAGCACCTGGAACACTTCCGGGTGGGCTATAAAAAGGGCCAGCCACCACCACTCAGTGGCCAGAATTGGGAGGAAGAGGACGAGGTTGTCAAGGAGAAGTGGTGGTGCAAAATGGGAGTGTTTTGGTGGTTTGAAAGTGCTTGTTGGGAATTTGTATTGCCTGTGGGGTTCACGGGGAAGACGTGCCCCACAGGTGAAGAATATAAAAGTCTCTGTGTCTTTACACTTGCCTCTGTGTCAGTCTGTGCCAGGTCGGACGCTATACAGCATCTAATTCACAATAGATATAATATTAAAAGGCGATATCCCTCCCATAGTGATATGGCGGTAAGAAATCACATTAGAGAAAAGAACTTAGCTTTCTTTACTGACGATTTACGAGGCATTACAGACGGAGGAAGCCAAATGACAATAATTTTATCAAGGTGGGATCTCGATGTATACAGTCTGCCATTTTCCGTCGCTGCGCTGGAAGGGTTTTCAGGACGGATGAAGTAATCGTCCATCAGTCCATCGGCTTTGAGGTTTTTGTCTGCTGTCCAAGTCTTTTATACTGTTTTCTCCATGTGCAGGCCCTTACTTAGGTTCCAAACAAGGCAAGGAGAGGATTAAATTTCACCTCTAACAGACAGAAATAATATAATGCCCATTTTCGTAGTTGTCTCCTTCTCTTTTCAAATGCTTGCCTAGCAGTTCTAAATACTGAGAGCCCCTATGTGTGCTAAATCTGGCCTGTACATGTGAGTGGATTTATAAAATTATTTTTGTACAAAGCACAGTGACATTAAACTTATATGCTGATTACAAAAGCCAAACCCAAATATCAATTGACAGAAGACCAATGTGTCTGCTTAGCTGGTGTAGACGTAACAACTGCTGCCTTGTAATCAAGAGCTTGCGGGACTGAGCCCCAGTTCTCCCTGTTCTGGGTAGCGAGCAGCTATTATTATTATTATTATTACTATTATATAATAAAAACATACATTTGATTTGATTTTTTTATTATGATTCAGTTTTATTCTGTCAGTGACATTCACATAGAACAACGAACTTGCCTCTCCCTCTCTGAGTTGATGGTGTTTATCTCTATTCTTTTCACAAGAGCAGTGATGATCACAGTTGATGCTCTGGTTGATGCCTGGTCAGAACTATTTGTTGTACCGGCAATCAAAGATATGATGCCCCGTGACTGCTATCAGAGTATCATGCAGCATTTATGCTTTGACAACAAAGACACCCGTGCAGAACATGTGAAAAAAACAACAGATTTGCTGCGATCTCTGACATCTGGCAACGTTTTGTTGAGAGCTGTGTTTTGAGTTACAACCCAGGGCAACATATTACTGTTGATGAGCAACTGTGTCCTTTCTTGTAATACATCTTAACCAAGCCTGACAAATTTGGCATAAAGTTTTACATTGTGGCAGATCTGGAGACAAAGTGTGCGTATAATGCCACTCCTTACTTAGGAAAAAATCCCAGTCGTCTCATGGGAGAAAAACTTTGAGACTGTGGCCATAAAGGTTATGGGGCAGTTTCTGGACAAAGGCAGAATTGTAACAGCACGCAACTTCTTCTTGTTGCTTTCAGTGGCTAATGGACTGCTGCACCACAACACAGCTCTGCTTGGCATCATCAGTAAAATGGGACTGCAGCTAAAGTGACTTCAGTACACGAGCAATTCGCCACGCCAGTGTTTAGATCTGTCAGTGCCATGCTGATAGTGTATGTGCCCCAAAAGAAGTCTGTCTGAATTCTCAGAACCATGGGCCAAAACAAGGAGACTGGGCAAGATCGGAAAAAAAACACCATGTTCAAATGACAATTTATGATCAAATGACATAGCATTCTCAAATAATGGTGTTTTCATGCATGAATGTGTATGTGCATGCGCGAGAGAGGCAGAGACAGATTTGATGTCATTCAAGTGGTTACTGGAATATAACGTAAATACTTTTGCAAAGGTATAATGAAACAGGTGTGCTTTTATTCAAGAATAAAACTGAATAACAAAAATTTCAAGTGACAACAAGATACCAAGAAGACATGACTCACCAGCGTTTGTGCATATGCTTATATCCCTTGAGCGATATCTTTTATAGGTAGCAAAAATGTACACCGGGTGTTACAGACTCAAATCAAATATATGTTTTTATTATATAATAGTAATAATAATAGCAGCTCACTGTTCAAAACGGGAAGAATCCGGGTTCGAACCGTTAACCTCTTGATCATGAGGCGGCAGTTCTTACCTCTGCACCAGCCAAGCAGACGGGTCTCTGTCGATTGTTGGTTGGTCTTCAGTTTTTACATATTGCCAGTAACATGTAAATTGAATGATTTATTTTTCTTTTGTTATATTTTTGAATAAAAGCACACTTGCTTTGTTATACAGTACATTTTGTGAAAGTGTTGTTTATTTGATATCTGAACTTCAGTCTTCATACATTACACACTTCAGGTCGGCATTTTGTCAATTATTACTATAACATGAAACATGTTTCTGTTTTAGTTATTTGTTTAACATTTCTTGCCTTGCATTTCCTGGAATGCTTCATCTGATTCTACACTATCTGCTCCTCCTATTAATGTATTACGATCTGTAAACTTGATTGGCTTGTTGTGTATATTTCTATTCTGCTATTGGTTTTAATTACAGTTAATTTGATGTGATTGGAATATAAAATGAAATAACAAGGCAGGCATCTTCTATATAAGGTTTGTGTGTCCAGTCACTCATAGCAATCTGATTGGTCAGTTTGGCTTTTGTGTTGTTGGTCAGTTTTGCTTTGGTGTGATCGGTCAGTTTGGCTTTGGTGTGATTGGTTTTGTGTTTGTTACGTGACCAAAGAGAAAATGCAAGTGTGGAATACAGGTGGAGGAGTAAAGGCGCATGCTGAGAGAGTCGCCTTCGAAGTACAGGGAGTATAAAACCGGACAGGAGGTGAGAAAGGCACATCGAAATTAATGACAAAGTCTGAAAAGCAGGCATTACAAGAACAGAAGTGACAGAGGGAGTGCCGGTGAAGAAACGTTCATACACATTGTGAAGAAAAGAGACCAGAGAGACAGATTAAGGGTTGGGGAACCATCCCCATATACCGTTGGTGATCCAAAGGTGATTACTGTTTTGTACAGCACTGTCAAAGTAGCAAAATACATTCGACAACTGCTGAATTTATGACAAATGAACCGGAAATTGGTGCAGGGAGAAGATGACGTGAACAGAGAATAACGGAGGTAATGTCATAAAGCGGCGACCAGAGGTGAAGTCATCAAGGAGGGACAGTTAGGAATGCGGAAGTTCTTCCTAGGATGGGATCGGGTTTTGCCGTAGAATTCACGTACTGGGATTTGTATGTTCTTAGGAGAGAAGAATTAGTACTCCGTCTTAGATTCCAGTCCGGTGAGTTTATGTGCTCTGTCGGTCCTTCTGGCTGCCCCCTAATCACGCGTGTGTGACAACATGTGTGAACAGGGAAGACACTGAAAGTACACGCAGGGCAAGAGATAGCAAATATTTGTAAATTATACTATTACCTGTCTCTGACAGGTATTGTAGCTAATAAAAATATACATTGCCTGAGTACACAAGATGTGCTAATAAAGCATTTGACATTCTATATAGAAAACTGACTAAAATATTCAAATATCCAGGTGAAGACTGTAAGGCAGAGATTCACAAGTGTGGACCTGGAGGCCATTGCTTAATTTAGAATTTAAAACTGCTGAAGACAATTATTGCTCAAGTAAAACATTTTTATACTTTATTTTAGTTACCTCGCCTTCCTTTAATTTCATTCATTTAATTATGTCCACACTACTACATGTTCATTTAAAAAAAGCATTTTTAAACTAAAATGATATTTGTCCAAACTAGCGTTTTCACATCATTTATGAAGGTACAGGGGGTCCTCGGGTTTCAACGTCTCGACATACAGCGTTTCGAGTTTACAACGTTCACTCCCATAAAAACTTTTAAAAAATTGAAACGTGAGAAGGAATAAAGGTAAGGATTTTTTTTACACTCATTTTTTCTGTTACTACAGTACAGTGTACAGTACAGTATATTTATGTCCTTTTCCTTTTTCTATGGCTTAGTTGTGTTTTTATGTTCTAGACTATGATTTTGCAAATGTGTTAGGATAGGTAAGTGACTTAGGCTAGGGTGTGTTTCGACTTACACCAAAATTCGGGTTCCATCACAGTTGTAGGAACGGAACTGTGTCGTAACCCAAGGACCCCCTGTATCACAATTCACACAAAAAAAAACGAAAATGCATGTGACATAGACATTCACTTACAACGGGCATGTCTGCTTTGGCGAAAAAGTCCTTGAAGGGATAGCACCACTAGCCACTGGATTTATTGCAGAACTATAGTGACTTGTGTAAAAGAAGCCTGGACTCAGACGGACACTGAGACAGCCAGATGCCCAAAAACCACACTTTTATTCTTCTTTTCTTCACACACAACACCAACCACCACAATACTCTCACAATTACTCAGTCCTTTACATTCCTTCTGCCGCCTCCACTCCTCTCTCGCAAGCTCCATCCTCTTCCTCCCAACTCCGGCTCCCTGAATGGAGTGAGGCGGCCCCTTTTATCCCGCCCCAGATGTGCTCCAGGTGCTCCATGATGGTTTTCCGGCAGCACTTCCTAGTGTGGCAGAAGTGCTGCCCTTGTACCCGGAAGCACTATCCGGGCATACATTGTTCCTGTTCTGGCAGCACTTCCTGGTGTGGCAGAAGTGCTGTTGTCTTTGGCTCAGGAACCATCCAGGCGTCCCCTGGTGGCGGCCACGGACCCCCACATGGAATCCAGGGGGGCAGACCTCTTGCGTCCAGGGGAATATATTGCCCCTCTTCCGGTCCTTCCATGTTCCAGGCATCCCGGTGGGGCAAGGTCCCTGGTCATCTGCCACACTGGGAAATTATTTGCCTTTTGTGCACATATGCAGCACTCAAACTGTGCAGGATGCAATTTAGATAGATACAGTTAAGCAAGAGAACGAGCAACTCTTCTATGCCCATGAAGGGTCTGCAAAGGGTGACCAATCAGGAAATAAGACATTGTAATGAGCATGGTCCAATCAGGGAAAGGCCACGTAATAAGCACAAACCAATCAGAATGTGATTTTCAAAAATCAGCGTATTCATCTGTCCACATTACAACACAGAGGCAGCATTTTCAGACGTATATTCAGTATACCACTCTGGAGGGTATCTTCAACCTTCTCCATTTTCGGGATCTGAGAATTCCGGGGTGGTGTAGACAAAGGGCAAAGACGGAGACTGATGCCTGCTTTTGTAAATGAAAACATAGTGTGGACGGGACCTTACATAGCTGCATTCTGTTTTCTTATTGATTTTTGTTTTCTTAACCAGCTGCCAATAAAGAATGAGATGTGAGTGGCAAAGGAGTTGGCACATCACTGCCTCACTTGGTATCATTTATGCTTGAGGTGTAGGAGTTCATCATGGAGTATATGTTTGAAGAAAATACAGTGGTGTGCAAAAGTATTCAAACCTCTTGAACGTCATCATAATTTTTAGCATGATAAAAAATTGTCCCCATATTTCTCCATTCAGTACTTTAAATGTGAACTCTTTACTGTAACAATACATTTCCAAAGTCAAATTCTCTGTAGATATTTAATTGAAGAAGAAAAACTCCAAAGTTGGTCTTTGCCCAAGTATTCAAGCCCCACACCTTCATACTTTGTTGAGAAGCCTTTTGCTGCAATAACAGCCTTCATTCATTTGGGTGTGTATGTAGGTCCCAGTTTTGCACATTGTGATTCTTCCCCATTCTTCTTGGCAGAATTTCTAGAGACCCTCTAGGTTGGTGGGATGGCGCCTCTGCACGGCAGTTTTCAAACAGTGCCACAGATTCTCAACAGGGTGAAGACCTGGGCTTTGACTTGGCCACTCCAACACATTTACCTTTCTGTTTCTCAGCCATTCCTGTGTCACTTTGGGTCATTGTCATGTTGAAAGATGAATCTGTTCAAAGCAGACTGGCACAAGTTCTCCTGCGATGTTGTGTTGTATTTGTGTCCATCCATCGTCCCTTCAACTCTGCCAAGATTCCCAGTCCCAATACATGAAAAGCATCCCCATAGCATGATGTTGCCACCACCATATATCACTGTAGGTTTGGTTTTTCTTGAGTCATGGACACTGTTAGTTTTATGTCACACATACCTCTTTGAAGTCTGGCCAGAAAATTCTCTTTTGGTCTCATCTGACCATAAAACCTTCTCCCACATCTTAACTGGGTCTTTCTCAAACTTTGTAGCAAATGCCATAAATGCTTTTATATGGACCGTCTTAATGAATGGCTTCTTTCTTGCTCCCCTCCCATAGAGGCGCCTGTTTAATGGAGAGCTCTTGAACTTGTGGACCCCCTGCACCTTCACTCCAGTGTCAGCCAAAGAGCATTGCAGACCTCTGAGACTGACAGGTGGAATTTTAGTTACTGCTCTCACCAGTCAACGTCTCGCTCAGATGTTTAATTTTGAGGGACGGCCTGTTCTAGTGAGAGCCGGGGTGCTGTGATGAACCTTCCACTTTCTGATGATGGCTATAACAGTGCTTAACGGGACAATAAGACTCATCGATATTTTTTTGTACCCATTTTCTTCCTTGTACATTTCAATTACTTTATTTCTCACATCAGCAGATGCTCCTTTGTCTTTGTCCTTGCAGTGATTATTAATAATAATAATAAAAATACATTTTATTTATATAGCTCCTTTCCCATGCTCAAGGTGCTTGTTTGGTCTTTACAAACAATGCTTTTATACCCAGAGAGATAAACTCATAAGTAGAACCTAAATATATTTAATTGTGACTTTCAAATGACTGTCACCTTTGTGTCCTTTGTGATTAATTTTTCATTTGTATAAATTTGGAGCTTCCAAAGCACAGAAGTTTAAAAACTTACTGTATGCAAACACTTACATTGGAGTTTTTATTCTTCACTTAAATATCTATAGAAAATGGTTTATTTGGACTTTGGGAATGTATAGTTACAGCAGAAGGGTTCACATTAAAATACTGAATGGACAAATATGCAGAAAATTACGGTGACTTTAAAGGAAATTGAATACTTTTGCATTCCAGATATGGAAGAGAAGAAGTGAAGAGAACTTTTACTCATTGACTCCCCTCCTCTGAGCCAGAAGTCACTGGGATGATATTCTTGGAAAGGCAAAATCGACAAACTAAGAAGGAGCTGGCATGGCAGAATGAAAGCCATGGAATTGAATAGCAAGTTCTATTATCAGGCATGTTTGGCCTCTAGTTATGAAATTGGGTTGAAACAAAGACTTGCAGTCATGATGAATCTCCAGAGCTGAACTTGCAGACCCTTCCTGTAAGGCATATGAATATCCTGTACATGCATGATGGGAGTTTGGGTGGAACAACACATATGGGAAAGAGCATGTGGACAGTTAAGGACTGCTAATTTTATAAATCAGCACGTAACACAGGAATTGGTAAATTATGATATAGTAAGACCAAAAGGTTTTGAGAAAATAGTGGAAAAAATGAAAGGCTATAAAATAAGAAATATGGTGGGGAAGAGATGAACTCATATGGGACAAAAAAGTTGATTTTAATGGAGATTTTCTAATGGAATCTTGTACTATTGCATGTTGAAAAGAGGATTAAGAGAATATTAGAACAACTGTGACGATAGCAGGCCATTCGGCCCAACATGTTCACCAATCCTATTCACCTTCAGTCATGTGAAAAAGTTAGTAGACCCAAAGAGTTATTTTTTTGTGGACATATCAAGAATGGATCTTCATTTAAACTGTATCTTTAGGTGAAGATGATATATTACAAAAAACACCATGCTATGTTTAAATTTTATAGTTCACTGTATAATTTAAATAAACGTAAAGGAAAATTTTACATGTGAAAAAAATAAGTATACCCATAAATTTAACACTACCTCAGATACCTCAAATCAGAATCTAGTACAAATGATTAGAAGATCATTAGAGAGGGTCTTGTCAGCACATATCTGATATAAGCCTCAGACATTTAGCTTGGTTTGCTCCTTGTTGATGAAGTGCGTGTTATCACCATGATGAGATCGAAAAAGATCTCTGAGGCCATCATAAAGATGGTTCTAGGTGCCTATGGGTTTGAGAAGGGAGTTTACAAGATCTGCAAACCACTGGACATAAAGCATCCACTGTCTGGAAGAAAATCTACAAGTTCAGAAGATTTCAAACAGCTACCAACTTGTCCACGCCAGGCCGCACCAACAAGTTCAGGTTGAGAGCAGAACACAAGATACTGAGAGAAGTCTTTTAAGATTCAAACACTGCGACTGAATATAACTGCCCGATTCCCTTTAACCTTCTTAAATTGTTCTATATTATTATTACATACTAATAATTTTTGGTCTTAATATCTGACGACATACACAAGCCTATTACAGGTGGTCTTCCAAATCTCAGGATGCACCACACTCTGTTTCTTAGAGGCTCTCTTTACAGAAAACATTCTCGTTTCATTATTTTGTTCAGGAGCACGTTTGTAGTTTTAGCTTTGTTTTCATGGGTGTCTACTTGTCATAAATGGGATTGTGTTTAGGCAAAAATCATAGCCTACAACACAGATAATAATCGAACAATAACAATATAATATTAATAATAATCATAATAATAATCCTCCAACTGGTAGAGCATTGGACATATAGATGCAGCAAAAAAAAAAATTAAACAATCAAAATGGCAACAGCACAGCAACTCTAGACTGAATGCATTGCTAAAGGAGAATTTAATTCAAATTATAAGCACCTCTCACATGGGTTAACATTAAAACTTGTGTTAAAACTTGGCAAATATCATTCTCAGTTGTTTAACACTCTCTATTTGCACTTGGTAGACTAAAAAAGAATCTCCATAGTCTGACTGACTTCTGGCTAATTTGATGAACACAGTCCAGACAAGTGATTTCTTTATTACCTCAATGACATTTCATGTCATATCTCAGTCTTAGAAAAACTCAGAAGTTGTTTATTGATTGGAATGTTATATTGCATTGTTTGCATACATGAGTAAATAGGAATCATGGATTAGTGTTTAAAGATAATCATTTTAGTTCAATTTCTTTGAATTTTGTGAATATATTAAGATTTTCAGGTTATTTCAGTAACCTTTGTGCAATGCACAAAGCTATGGAGCTATGGAGCTATCTTGGTCAGATTATATTTAGATTGTCACCATCATCGTAAACTACCTGTTAGGCTGGTGGTTTAAATACAGATTACAGTTAAAGATTCAGTGGTAATTTAATAATATGATCTAAACTTCATTTTTGTTTAGAGAAACATTACATGCAAGATAGATAGATAGATAGATAGATAGATAGATAGATGGATAGATAGATAGATAGATAGATAGATAGATAGATAGATAGATGTGAAAGGCACTATATAATAGATAGATAGATAGAGTCACTTTTTTTAAGTCACTTGTAGCTCGCAAACCGTTTGACCTATTGACCTGAAATTTGGTACACATATACTACGTGACGTCTACTATCTGCTTTTGGGGTGATGATTGACCTCCAAGGTTATTTCTCTTTTTATTTTAAGTGCCAGCTTAAGTGAAAAATTAGGTAAAATGTACTAAGTAATTGCAACATAAACACTGACTTAATCAGTTTTAACGTGAAAGGATGCCGATGAAAAAAGAAAAGAAGTGGGCTGCTAGGGTGGAGAAAAGAAGATCTGCTCAGCAATCGCATCAATCACTGAGCAAACAAATGCTAAACATACAGAGAAACAGTATGAAAACTAGGAATGCTTAAGTCAAGTGTATTTACTGCGCTTTATCGTGCAGTGTGCCATTACTGGTAGATAGATAAAGCCTGCTAGTACAGCCCAGCTGTTACATGTTTTCTGAAATAGCTAAATAGCTATAAGTAATCAAACATCCCTGTTGACTTTCTCAATTTGAAAATTCACTGGTTTGTATCAAACGCCTCCATATTTCGCCCACCCCAGTCCTGACTCCTCTCTCATGTTATCAGATTTCTATGTACGGGTTTGCCAGTGAAGATTTCACTTAAAGCAGGCGATGTGGTGGGGAGCCATTTAAATCTTTGCCATTTTGAATACCAGCTATTTAAGGGAGGACTTACTGTACTTTTTCCATAGAAGGAAATGGCATATCTGTTAATTTTTTGTTGAATAAATTATCGCAAAGTTTAGTTTTCATTGTTATTATTTTAGCTACGTCGTGTTTACCTAACGTTACTGTTGAAATGAAGATCAAATGTTGATATGCTACATATGTTAAACAAGAAAAAAACATTTCATGGAGTGTGCTTGCTGTTTGACATGATGGTGGATTCTACAAAGATGAATGGATGTTGATTGAATGGTAGCTAAGACTGTGGACTGAGATAAGACATAAGCTACATGTACTGTAAATAAATAATGGACACAGGTCATTTGACGACTTATTTCTGGCCAATTTGATGTACACAGTCCAACTGATGACTTCAGACAAGTGATTTCTTTATTACCTCAAGGGCAATTAATATCATATCTCAGCCTCAATATCTTTGTTTGTATTGCTCAGCCTTACTTCTGTATTTGAACTGCTATTCACGTCTATTGTCCTACAGTGCACATCTAATTCAAGTTTACTAAAAGGTTATTACACTTCACGCTTTAGAAACCACCTGGCAGTATTTTACTCTTCTTGAGAGTTTTCCCAAAACTTTCTCTGATCTCTTTGGACCTCAAGCAGTAAATGATAGGGTTGGCTAAAGAAGGGATTACGCTCTGAAGCACGGATACCATGATGCGTGCATCTGCCGAGACACCGGGGACTCTGTAGGAGAGGATAATGAAGACAGCCAGTAGAAAGAAGACACAAATGACGAGCAGATGTGTTCCACATGTGGAAAAGGCTTTTGAACGGCCTTCGGAGGTGGTAATTTTGACTACCGACATGATGATCTTTATATAGGAAAAGAAGATATAAAGCAAGGGCAAAATCATTATAGACAAGGATATAACTAAACCCGTGTAATTGTTAATCACCGTGTCCGCACAGGCCAATCTGACCACTGATGAATGATCACAGTAGCAATGAATTATTATGTTTGGCCCGCAAAATGGTAGCCGCAGAGCCAAACAAACTAGGAAAATGCCAATTAATAATCCAGCTGCCCAGCAGCTGAGGCTTTGCTTCATGACTATAGTGTTATTCATCATTGCAGGATAATGCAGTGGGTTACAAATGGCTAAATATCTGTCATACGCCATGAGTGCCAGGAGAAACGAGGCTGCTGAAAGAAAACTTAACAAGCATCCCATTTGAACAAAGCATCCAGCAAAAGAAATGATATTGTCATTAAACATTAGGGCGGTTAACAGTTTTGGGACAGTGATAGATGAGATTGCAATATCTAGTATGGCGAGATTTAAAATGAGCAGATACATAGGAATATATAGGCCCTCGTCCAGTAAAAGGATTACAATGATGAGAATGTTGCCAAGTAGAATCAGAGAATAAACAGCCAGGAAGATGGCCAGAAGGATGTTCTTGCTTTCTTTGTCCTGTAGCCCAGGAAATCCGAAAAGAACAAACTCCTGCACTCTGAAATTTGATTGGTTCAAGCTGGACATGCTGGTCTTCTGTCTTCAGTCCTCTCTGCTGGTTGTCTGGGATGAAACAGTAAAAAATAAGTTGAAAATTAAAGCAGAATATTAACATTTCACTGTTAGTAAAGTGAAGTTTCTTCATGCAATCGAGTCCACACCACTGGAGTAGAAAGTAGTCAATGGGAGGATCGATACGATAATTAATGTCGCCTGAGGTAAGGCCCATTTTACCTCCTGTGGTGATGTGAGCTAGGGGTCTGTGGCAGTGTGTGAGGTTTTAAATTAAAAGAGTGAGGCTCAGGCTCTGTGGGGGGCGTTCACATGGCAGTGGAGCTGGATGGACACAAAGTGTTCAGTGTAGAATCAAGGTGAATGCTTGGTAATTGGCGTGGTCAACTTAGCTGTTCCACATCAGCACTCCACAGGTCATATTTAGGGTGCTGCACACACAGGTGTATAAAAAGTGAGCCTGGGTAGGTTAGGGTGGGGAACTGTGGAAAAGAAGAGAGTATGAGAAAGAAGGAATTGAAACAGTGAACCAGCACAGTGTGGAGGATGCTAGTGGTCAGTGGCCCCACGAGGCAGCAAAGGGACCGACGCTCCAGGGGTCGGAGGAGAGGGGAGCCATCTAGTAGGATCCTGCAGATGCCAAGGAGGCCATAAGGAAGACAAAGGCCCGGTTTCGAGTGTCCAACGGATGCAGAAGGATGGTTGTCGGCATGAGAGTGAGGATAGAGGGACCAGAACTATCAGCCTGGATTCAAGACCCGAAAGGGTGAACTGGGGAGACGAGGAATAAAGATGCACTGGGCAGGGAACCTGATACCGATGACATTTTACTCTTGAATGTTAAAAATTGGAAATTATTTATTGAACATTTGATCTTTTTCATGGAATGCCGGTTTTATGGATTATGTATTTATTTATTTGAACTGCACAGCACTTTTGAACACTGTTTGAGAATAAAAGCAAAATGTACTTTTGCACCACCTCTACTGTTCTGTACTGTGTCTTCATTTGTCCAAGTCTGTGTTGTTTCCAGACTATCGATGTCCCAGGTTCAAGGACAAGTATGCCAGCTGTGGACAACCCATGCATCTCATCCTTATATGTCCTTACTAGGCATGACAACAGCAACAATATATTTTTATATTGCCCAAAGTCACACAAAGAATGCCTGAAAGGTATTAATCCCCGTACAATATTACAGTATTACAATATAGGCTTCACCAAACAATACTCCTCTGATAAAGGACATTTTCAAAACAATGGATAAAATAAATAAGATTATTTAAAAAAAATATATGATAAACAAAATTAAAAAAATTAGCTTAAAAACGATAAGACTCTCAAAACAGGCATTTAAAACAATAAAATGGATGCATTTCTTCACCACTTCTGCTTGGCTTGAGATCTGAGATTAGGAAATTGATGGAAATGCATACTGGCACTCTCTTTGCACTGAGATCCAGTCTGCCAAGCGTGAGCATTGAGCCCATCCAGCTGACAAGCAGTTACTACTTCAAGGAGGGAACTTTAATACCTAAATTCTTATGCCAGACAGAGTAAGGCTTTCCCCTATTAAGATCAAATGATACTGCAGAGGGCTTAACTGAGGAAAATCCTGCACATCACAGACAAAGGATGATGTGGCAAAGAGAAAGAGCGCACTCCAGGGCAAGAAGAATCCTCCACTTGAACCGGGAGCAGCAACATAAGCAAAAATTCCACACCACCATATCTAAAGACTTGGTATCATAAAACTGTGCCAAATGAAATTAGAACTCTAAATAGCAAGTCAACAGTCAGCCTCTTCTGAGTTATATGTGTATCTGTTTAGTCTTTTTGTGTCATGTCTTATATGTGCAGTTATCCTCTTTCTACAATCCTTGTGTTACCAATTAGAACATTAGAACAATCTAGATGAGAACAGGCCATTCAGCCCAACAAAGCTCGCCAGTCCTATCCACTTAATTCTTCCAGAAAAATATCAAGTCGAGTTTTGAAAGTCCCTAAAGTCTTACTGTCTACCACACTACTTGGTCTCTTATTCCAAGTGTCTATCGTTCTTTGTGTAAAGAAAACCTTCCTAAGGTTTGTGTGAAATTTACCATTCACAAGTTTCCAACTGTGTCCCCGTGTTCTTGATGAACTCCACTGGACTAATTCCCTTCATCATTTTAAACACTTCAATTATGTCACCTCTTAATCTTCTTTATCTTAAACTTTATAGGCTCAGCTCTTTTAATCTTTCCTCATAATTCAACTCCTGTAGCCCTGGAATCAGCCTAGTTGCTCTTCTCTGGACATTTTCTAGTGCTACTATGTCCTTTTTGTAGCCTGGAGACCCAAACTGCACCCAGGACTCCAGATGAGGCCTCACCAGTGTGTTATAAAGCCTGAGCAGAACCACCTGTGACTTGTAGTCCACACATCAAGGTGCTATATAACCTGTTAGCCTTCTTAATGGCTTCTGAACACGGTCGGGAAGTTGATAGCTTAGAGTCCACTATGACTCCTAAATCCTTCTCATACGGTGTACTCTAGATTTTCAGCCCTCACATTGTGTGTTTAAACCTCACATTTTTACTTCCTATGTGTAATTTTTTACATTTACTGACATTAAATTTCATCTGCCACAAATCTGCCCAAGCCTGTATGCTCTCCAAGTCCTTCTGTGATGATATAACGGATTCCAAATTATCTGCTAATCCACCTATCTTGGTATCATCTGCAAACGTAACCAGCTTGTTACTTATATTCCTATCTAAATCATTTATAAATATTAAAAATAGCACTGGCCCCAGCACTGACACCTCCTGGACACCACTCTTAACATCGGCCAATTCTGATGAGGTTCCTCGCACCATCATCATCTGCTTCCTGTGTCTGAGCCAATTCTGCACCCATCTAAAAACATCACCCTGAATTAATTTGATGCCCAACCTCTCATGTGGCACCTTATCAAATGCTTTCTGATATCAAATGCTTTCTTAAAAATTAATTATATTATTCTGTTACTTAAAAAGAGTGTGCTTCAGTTACCTTGATATAAGTCTAATGGCCGGAGAGTGAGACAGATAACAAAGAAAGTAAGAGCCTTACTGAATTATGTAATCAATTACCGGCATTGATGAAGACAAGACCGATGATTGATTTATCAAATTAAACCTCTCCTCCTTCCCTGAGTGGACAAATAATAATACATTGCATTTATATAGCACTTTTCACTACTCAAAGCACTCAGCAATTGCAGGTTAAGGGCCTTGCTAAAGGGCCCAACAGAGCACAGTCCATTTTTGTTGGCATTTACAAGATTCGAACCAGCAACCTTCCGAATGCAAGTGCAGATCCCTAGCCTCAGAGCCACCACAAGTTAAAATTCACTTTGCTTTCCTGCATCCTTCACATCTTTGTCTAGTGCTATCCCGTCTACATGCTTTTCCCTGAAGCAGACAACATTATTTCTTCTTCCTTACATATGAATTTAGAAATGAGTGTCACACACTCACTTTAGATATAATTTATGTTGTTCGTGGCCATTACCTCCCCTCCAATGACATATAGAGCTAAACACCAGAGAGACATTTCTTCCACATTTATGAACTCCATTATACTGTATATTACATGACCTGTCTTCTCTGCCAGGTAAGAAGAGTAACTTGAGAATCTTGCAAAGAAGCAAATGTACATACCTGCCTTTTGTCTGCCAGTGTCTCTCACGAAAATCAGCCATGAGTGCATCTTCACATCTGGTGCATTTTAAGCATTTTCCACACTTTTAAAGGGACGAGTCTCTCAATTAACGAGGAAGCTCTAATTATTGTGCCATTACTGTGCCACCAAGGATGACATTAAATGAGAGTCCCTGAGGAAATTATACAAATGATGTAACATACTAAAGGATGTGACGCTCCCAGGAGGCTAACTGATACAGTCATATGAAAAAGATTGGGAATCTCTCTCAGCCTGCATAATAATTGACTCTACTTCCAACAAAAAAGATAACAGATAGATAGATAGATAGATAGATAGATAGATAGATAGATAGATAGATAGATAGATAGATAGATAGATAGATAGATAGATACTTTATTAATCCCAAGGGGAAATTCACATTCTCCAGCAGCAGCATAATGATACAATAAATAATATGAAATTAAAGAATGATAATAATGCAGGTGAAAAACAGACAATAACTAAATCTATCATTGAAGCAGGACAGTGACAGCAGTCTGTCGCTGAAGCTGCTCTTCTGTCTGGAGATGATACTATTTAGTGGATGCAGTGGATTCTCCATAATTGACAGGAGTCTGCTGAACACCCTTCGCTCTGCCACAGATGTTAAACTGTCCAGCTCCATGCCAACAATAGAGCCTGCCTTCCTCACCAGTTTGTCCAGGTGTGAGGCGTCTTTCCTCTTAATGCTGCCTCCCCAGCACACCACCACGTAGAAGAGGGCGCTCACCACAACTGTCTGATAGAACATCTGCAGCATCTTATTGCAGATGTTGAAGGACGCCAGCCTTCTAAGGAAGTATAGTCGGCTCTGTCCTTTCTTGCACAGCACATCAGTATTGGCAGTCCAGTCTAATTTATCATCCAGCTGCACTCCCAGATATTTATAGGTCTGCACCATCTGCACACAGTCACCTTTGATGATCACGGGGTCTATGAGGGGTCTTGGCCTCCTAAAATCCACCACCAACTCCTTGGTTTTGCTGGTGTTCAGTTGTAGGTGGTTTGAGTCACACCATTTAACAAAGTCATTGATTAGGTCCCTATACTCCTCCTCCAGCCCACTCCTGATACAGCCCACGATAGCAGTGTCATCAGCGAACTTTTGCACATGGCAGGACTCCGAGTTGTATTGGAAGTCCGATGTATATAGGCTGAACAGGACCGGAGAAAGTACAGTCCCTTGTGGCGCTCCTGTGTTGCTGACCACAATGTCAGACGTGCAGTTCCCAAGACGCACATACTGAGGTCTGTCTTTAAGATAGTCCACGATCCATGCCACTAGGTATGAATCTAATCCCATCTCTGTCAGCTTGTCCCTAAGGAGCAGAGGTTGGATTGTGTTGAAGGTGCTAGAGAAGTCTAGAAACATAATTCTTACAGCACCAGTGCCTCTGTCCAAGTGGGAGAGGGATCGGTGTAGCATGTAGATGATGGCATCCTCCGCTCCAACCTTCTCCTGATATGCAAACTGCAGAGGGTTGAGGGTGTGTCTTTCATTTCCTAGGAGTACTCGGGTGTTTTCTGAACAAAGATTTTTAGTGAAGCAGTATTTAGTTGTATGAAATTAAATCAAATGTGAAAAACTGGCTGTGCACAAATGTGGGCCCCCTTGTCATTGTGCTGATTTGAATGCCTGTCACTGCTCATTGCTGATTACTTACAACACCAAATTGGTTGGATGAGCGCGTTAAGCCTTGAACTTCATAGACAGGTGTGCCCAGTCAGGAGATATACAGGTGCTGGTCATAAAATTAGAATATCATGACAAAGTTGATTTATTTCAATAATTCCATTAAAAATGTGAAACTTGTATATTAGATTCATTCATTACACACAGACTGATGTATTTCAAATGTTTATTTCTTTTAATGTTGATGATTATAACTGACAACTAATGAAAGTCCCAAATTCAGTATCTCGGAAAATTTGAATATTGTGAAAAGGTTCAATATTGAAGACACCTGGTGCCACACTCTAATCAGCTAATGAACTCAAAACACCTGCAAAAGCCTTTAAATGGTCTCTCAGTCGAGTTCTGTAGGCTACACAATCATGGGGAAGACTGCTGACTTGACAGTTGTCCAAAAGACGACCATTGACACCTTGCACAAGGAGGGCAAGACACAAAAGGTCATTGCTAAAGAGGCTGGCTGTTCACAGAGCTCTGTGTCCAAGCACATTAATAGAGAGGCGAAGGGAAGGACAAGATGTGGTAGAAAAAAGTGTACAAGCAATAGGGATAACCGCACCCTGGAGAGGATTGTGAAACAAAACTCATTCAAAAATGAGGGGGAGATTCACAAAGAGTGGACTGCAGCTGGAGTCAGTGCTTCAATGCAAAAAAAGGATTTTTAGAAATGTTGGCCAACTGAAAGGTATGAACATGAAAAGTATGAGCATGTACAGCACTCAATATTTAGTTGGGGCTCCTTTGGCCTGGATTACTGCAGCAATGCGGCGTGGCATGGAGTCGATCAGTCTGTGGCACTGCTCAGGTGTTATGAGGGCCCATGTTGCTCTGATAGTGGCCTTCAGCTCTTCTGAATTGTTGGGTCTGGCATATTGCATCTTCCTCTTCACAATACCCCATAGATTTTCTATGGGGTTAAGGTCAGGCGAGTTTGCTGGCCAATCAAGAACAGGGATACCATGGTCCTTAAACCAGGTACTGGTAGCTTTGGCACTGTGTGCAGGTGCCAGGTCCTGTTGGAAAATAAAATCTGCATCTCCATAAAGTTCGTCAGCAGCAAGAAGCATGAAGTGCTCTAAAACTTCCTGGTAGATGTCTGCGTTGACCTTGGACCTCAGAAAACACAATGGACCAACACCAGCAGATGACATGGCACTCCAAACCATCACTGACTGTGGAAACTTTACACTGGACCTCAAGCAACGTGGATTCTGTGCCTCTCCTCTCTTCCTCCAGACTCTGGGACCTTGATTTCCAAAAGAAATGCAAAATTTGCTTTCATAAGAGAACATAACTTTGGACCACTCAGCAGCAGTCCAGTCCTTTTTGTCTTTAGCCCAGGCGAGACGCTTCTGACGCTGTCTCTTGTTCAAGAGTGGCTTGACACAAGGAATGCGACAGCTGAAACCCATGTCTTGCATACGTCTGTGCTGGTGGTTCTTGAAGCACTGACTCCAGCTGCAGTCCACTCTTTGTGAATCTCCCCCACATTTTTGAATGAGTTTTGTTTCACAATCCTCTCCAGGGTGCGGTTATCCCTATTGCTTGTACACTTTTTTCTACCACATCTTGTCCTTCCCTTCGCCTCTCTATTAATGTGCTTGGACACAGAGCTCTGTGAACAGCCAGCCTCTTTAGCAATGACCTTTTGTGTCTTGCCCTCCTTGTGCAATGTGTCAATGGTCGTCTTTTGGACAACTGTCAAGTCAGCAGTCTTCACCATGATTGTGTAGCCTACAGAACTAGACTGAGAGACCATTTAAAGGCTTTTGCAGGTGTTTTGAGTTAATTAGATGATTAGAGTGTGGCACCAGGTGTCTTCAATATTGAACCTTTTCACAATATTCTAATTTTCCGAGATACTGAATTTGGGACTTTCATTAGTTGTCAGTTATAATCATCAACATTAAAAGAAATAAACTTTTGAAATACATCAGTCTGTGTGTAATGAATGATCTAATATACAAGTTTCACTTTTTGAATGGAATTACTGAAATAAATCAACTTTGTCATGATATTCTAATTTTATGACCAGCACCTATAAAGGTATTTAAGGTGGTCAATTGCAAGTTGTGCTTCCCTTTGACTCTCCTCGGAAGAGTGACAGCATGGGACCCTCAAAGCAACTCTCAAAAGATCTGAAAACAAAGATTGTTCAGTCTCCTGGTTTAGGGGAAGGCTACAAAAAGTTATCTCAGAGATTTAAACTGTCAGTTTCAACTGTAAGGAATGTAATCAGGAAATGGAAGGCCACAGGCACAGTTGCTGTTAAACCCAGCAGGTCTGGCAGGCCAAGAAAAATACAGGAGTGGCATATGGGCAGGATTGTGAGAATGGTGACAGACAACGCACAGATCACCTCCAAAGACCTGCAAGAACATCTTGCTGCAGATGGTGTATCTGTACATCGTTCTACAATTCAGCGCAATTTGCACAAAGAACATCTGTATGGCAGGGTGATGAGAAAGAAGCCCTTTCTGCACTCACGCCACAAACAGAATTGCTTGTTGTATGCCAATGCTCATTTAGACAAGCCAGATTTATTTGGGAACAAACTGCTTTGGTCTGATGAGACAAAAATGGAGTTATTTGGTAAAAACAAAAAGCACTTTGCATGGCGGAAGAAGAACACCGCATTCCAAGAAAAACACCTGCTACCTCCTGTCAAATTTGGTGGAGGTTCCATCATGCTGTGGGGCTGTGTGGCTAGTTCAGGGACTGGGGCCCTTGATAATGTTCAAGCATCAATCACAAAGTTGAAGTTACGCAGGAGCTGGATATTCCAACAAGACAATGACCCAAAACACAGTTCGAAATCTACAAAGGCATTCATGCAGAGGGAGAAATACAATGTTCTGGAATGGCCGTCACAGTCCCCTGATTTGAATATCATTGAAAATCTATGGGATGATTTGAAGCAGGCTGTCCATGCTCGGCAGCCATCAAATTGAACTGAACTGGAGAGATTTTGTATGAAGAATGGTCAACAATACCTCCATCCAGAATCCAGACACTCATCAAAGGCATAGGAGGACCAGAGGCTGTTATATTTACAAAAGGAGGCTCAACTAAGTATTGATGTCATATCTCTGTTGGGGTGCCAAAAATTATGCACCTGTCTAATTTTGTTATGATGCTTATTGCATATTTTCTGTTAATCCAATAAACTTAATGTCACTGCTGAAATACTACTGTTTCCATAAGGCATGTCGTATATTAAAAGGAAGTTGCTACTTTGAAAGCTCAGCCAATGAGAAACAAAAATCCGAAGAATTAAGAGGGGTTCCCAAACTTTTTCATATGACTGTATATATATATATATACTGTATATTTAATAAAGTGATCAATGGCACACATGGGCAGGAGGAACAAGAAGAAAGGCCAGGTAGTTTGGGGTTCCCAAACTTTTTCATATGACTGTATAATTTTAGACTAAGAAATATGCTACTCTCCGCCTGTATTTGTGATGTTAAAAGGTACATGAATCAGTTTGAAGGTCTGTTTTTTTAAACAAGCAAAACATGATGTATTATAATAATGGAGTGCTGTTGCAACTTTTAGTATCATTTTTGTACAGAGCTCTTCATTGAACACAGCCACAGAGTACTGTGACAAGTAGGTACAAATACGAACTTTACAAATGACTAGATAGATAGATAGATAGATAGATAGATAGATAGATAGATAGATAGATAGATAGATAGATAGATAGATAGATACTTTATTAATCCCAAGGGGAAATTCACATACTAGATATTTAATTAGATGTTAAGTGCACAAAAAGACATTGATTTATTCAAACAGACAGAAGAAACAAAGTGGTTCATACATGTGTGCCACTCTGTGTAGTGGGAAAAGAGGGCACCAGGCTACACATCGAGTGTTTTTGAAATTCAGGACCGACTGGGATCATAAATATTAGACAGGAAGGTCCAGACACAAAAAGGGTGGCATTCAGAACACGAGTGGGTTTTTAATTACAGCTGCACATCAAATAGTGTCACAGTCCTCACCGCAACTGATACACATGACACAAATAATTAATATTAAAAAAAATAGCCAAACTGTATTATATTTACAGTGAGAATGACAAGTCTCAAAATGAAAAAAAACCCACAAACAATAAATGTATATACACAAAAATGGTCACTCTTCCTTAATAAAAATTCAAACAGACAGGTACTACAAAATAACACCGTCCATCCAATAATACGATCCACAAAAAATATTTACAAAGAGAAAAAGTTGTTTTACATACACTTCATTGGCTTCCAGTTAAGTTCCGCATTGAATTCAAAATTCTTCTGTTAAAGGCTCTCCACAACCTTGTCTGACCTCCTCCATGTTGCCATTCCCTCCTGTACCCTCAGATCCTCTTCCTCCATCCACTTGACTGTCCCCTTCATCCATCTTACCACTATGAGGAGCAGAGCATTCAGTTGCTCTGCTCGCCAGCTCTGGAACTCACTACCATCTGAGCTTAGAAATACTGAATCATTCTCACTTTAAATCTAAACTTAAAACTCATTTGTTTAAGACTGCCTTTTCTCTTTGACTTCAATTGCTCTGTCTGGTTTTAAATTTTGCATTTTTAGTTTTGTTTACAGTATAATGTGTGTTTTATCTATTGTTCGGTGTCCTTCAGTGTTTAGAAAGGTGCCTACAAATAAATAAAATGTATTATTATTATTATTATTATGCAGAAAATGCACCACAAACCCAAGTCATGTAAATGCACACACATACACACACGCACTTTCTGGTTCTGTATTGAAGGTAATCCCATGATTAGATTAACCTCCGGGATCCCTTTCACTTTCTGCGGTAAACTAAACTAAATACTTCACACTTCTTTTTTTCATACCTCAGCAGTGTGTGGTAACGAGCTGCTACACCATCTGTGCCTGTGACCTGCAGCTGTACTGTCAGCACCCTGCCACGTTGCGCCTTTAAAACGCTCGCAGAAGCGTTGTTTTGCCTTCTCATCTGCCGAACAAGAAAGATAAATTCCTCTCTTTGTTTCTTTTCCTATCCTCCTTTCTTCAAAAAATGCAGATACTTAAAAAATTTTTTTTTCTTTCTTTGGTAATGTCTGGGTGGGCAAATTACCACTACATGTGAATTTCATATGGGGGTCTCCTACCTGTATATTGTATACTGTATTTCTGTTCTATGCAAATAATAGGAAAGTATGGTTTGGATTATCATCATTATGCAGCTGACACTCAAATCTATATTGGGGACAGGGGATTCAGAAATTATTCAGACTGCTTCACTTTCTGTACACTTTATTGTGTTGTAGATTTTATTCTAAATGGATGAGTTTGCTATTTTAGCCTATTAATTTACACTCAAAGTTTTCAGAAATGTTTGTAAATTTATTACAAATCAATAACTGAAATTACTCATTCATAACGATATTCAGAGCCTTTGCTGTGGCACTGTACATCACATTTGCTTTAACTCTTTCAGGGCAGCCATTGTGTTGCCCCTGCGCAGTCGTCAGGAATCACAAATAGGCAGCAACAGGAGTCACAGCATGCAGCGACAGACGTTTAATGTTTTTTTAAGTGTGAAACTATTGCTGTGTGTGCTTTTCATAAAACTGAGTTTTTTAGAAAAAATATTCAGCCCTCAAAGAGTTAGTGATCCTTGACGTTTGTCTAGAACTTGATTGTCGTCCACCTGTGGGAAACGGAATTGATTGGACATCATTTAGAAAGACACACACACCTGTGTATAGGTCCCACAATTCACATTGCATGTCAGGACAAAAAGTAAGTCATGAAGTCTGAGAAGCTCTCTGTAACAATGGCAACATTTATTTATTTATTTATTCTAATACAAATTATCATTTAAAATGCTTTACAAAGGGTAGCCAGTATAAACAAAGAAAAACAATAAGTACTGTAAATAAGGATAATCAAGTCTTGACACATTAAGAGGGCTTGGGTCATCCTCCCATATAATTTCAAATATTTTGTTGAAAAACGTCTTTACAGACAAGAGTCCAAAACAGAACTGAGGTTATGGTACACACAAGTCAGTTTTAAAGTCGAAAGGGAGGAAGTGACGTCTTTGGCATGGAACTGGAAGTGATGTTTTTTCGTGGGTGGAACCTGAAGTGACGGCTTTGGGGTTGGAACCGGACATAACGTCATAGGGCCCAGGTGGAATTTCCCACATTTGGTCTGCAGGGAAAAAAGAGAAAGGATCAGTGCACTCTACCACCCCCTGGTCCAACCGGAACTTACCTTCTTTTGAGCCCTTTAGCTTCCTCCCATGCACACGTGTGTGACAACAGTTATATTAAGGGTGAGATGGTCACACTCCTTCGGTTCCACCACCAAAAGCCCACCCAAGCCGCGCTGGCTATTCTATTCTATGCCTACGATACAAAAAACGAAAAAAAAAAAGGATGTCAGTAAGTGTAGACATCATCAAGGACAGGACCTCACTGTTTTTCTTTTTTTTTTTAAATATTTTTATTTTATTAATTTTCATTGTAATCATTCCATACAAACAGATCAATTTATAACCCAACAAATTTGAAGACAAATCAAACCCCACCCCTGAGAAGGAGAGCTCAGCTAAAGGAAAATTGCTTTAAGCTTTTTAATAAGGCAACATTAGACAAAAGGGGAGAAGTAAATATCTATATAAATAAGAGATGGAGAAGGGAGTTAAATGCAATAATAGTTAATTCACTTATTCTAAAATAATATTGATTAAATCCTGCCATGTTTTGAAAAAATTTTGTACAGATCCTCTAACTGAAAATTTGATTTTTTCCAATTTCAAATAATATAAAACATCGGTTTCCCACTGACTTATAAGAGGAGAATTAGGATTCTTCCAATTTAACAAAATAAGTCTGCGTGCCAAGAGTGTAGTGAATGCAATCACCGTTTGCTTGTCCTTCTCCAATTCCAGTCCATCTGGAAGGACACCAAACACAGCTGTTAGTGGGTTAGGAGGGATTGTGACCCCAATGCTGTCTGAGAGGCACTTAAAAATTTTTGTCCAAAATGATGTTAGTTTGGTGCAGGCCCAGAACATGTGACCCAGTGAGGCAGGAGCTTGGTTGCAGCGCTCGCAGGTTGGATCCTGGCCTGGAAACATTTTGGACAGTTTTAAGCGAGACAGATGAGCTCGATATATAATTTTTAGTTGAATAATTCTATGCTTTGCGCATATAGAACTCGAGTGAATTCTCTGCTTTGCTACCTTCCACTCCTTTTCTGATATATTGATTAAGAGATCTTCTTCCCAATGTCCTCTTGGATCTTTGAAAGGTAGGGACTCTAATAAAATTTTATATATTGCGGAAATAGTGTTTGTTTCCTCGGAATTGAGCAGTATTTTTTCCAGCATTGTGGAGGGTGCAAGGTGGGGGAAATAGGGCAATTTCTGTTTAACAAAATTCCTAATTTGAAGATAGTAAAAGAAATGTGTAGCTGGGAGGTTAAATTTTGAACGAAATTGTTCAAAAGATGTAAATATGTTGTCTATATAAAGATCTCTGAGCATTTTAATCCCAAAACTTTTCCAGGTATTAAAAACTGGATATACTTGCGAAGGTTGAAAGAGGTGGTTCTCTTGCAGAGGTGCCACTGATAAAAGATTTTCCATCTTAAAATGCTTCCTAATTTGGTTCCATATTCTGAGTGAGTAAAGCACAATTGGGTTATTAGTATATTTGCGATAACTTTCATTTATTGGAGAGCAGAGCAGGGAATATAAAGAAGTACTACAGGATTTTACTTCTATTGCGGACCAAGCCTGTGTATGTTCATTTATTTGTGTCCAGGTTTTTATGACTTGTATGTTTGCTGCCCAGTAATAAAACTGAAAATTAGGTAAAGCCATGCCACCTTCTGCCTGAGGTCTTTGTAGGGTCGCTCTTCGGATACGTGGGTGTTTTGAGTTCCAAATGAATGAGGTTATTATTGAATCTAACTGTTTAAAAAACGATTTATTGATATATATTGAAATGTTTTGAAATAAAAAGAGAAGTTTAGGAAGGATATTCATCTTAACAATGTTAATTCTTCCGGCTAGAGTGAGATGAAGGGTTGACCATCTATGCAAGTCTTGCTTAATTTTTTCCATACAGACGCCAACATTTTGTTGATAAAGAGCTTTATGTTTACTTGTGATATTTACCCCTAGGTATTTAAACTGATCTGCTATGGTAAAAGGTAGGGTGTCTAATCTAATATTATATGCTTGTGAATTCACTGGAAAGAGTATACTTTTATTCAGATTAATTCTAAGACCAGATATCTTTTGAAATTCTGTTAGTGCTGTTAAAACAGCAGGGACAGTGTTTTCTGGGTCCGATATATATAAGACCATATCATCTGCATATAGAGAAATTTTCTGTTCCAGTCCTTCTCTGACAATCCCCTTTATCTGATGAGAATTTCGGCAGTGAACCGCCAGTGGTTCAATAGCGATTGCAAACAACAGTGGCGACAAGGGACATCCTTGTCTGGTACCATGTTCTAGTTTAAAGTAGTCTGAGCAAATGTTATTAATACAAACTGAAGCTTCTGGACTGGTATACAGTAGTTTGATCCAAGCACAAATATTCGGGCCAAACCCAAATTTCTCCAATGCAGTGAAAAGGTAATTCCATTCGATCATGTCAAATGCCTTTTCAGCGTCTAATGATAGTAATATCTCTGGGGTGTTTGATTTTGCTGGTGAATATATAACATTAAACAAGCGTCGGAGATTTGAAGATAGATGTCGGCGTTTAATAAATCCAGTTTGATCTTGTGATATTACCGAGGGCAGCACTTTCTCCATCCTTCTAGCTAGGATTTTTGAGAGTATCTTAACATCATTATTCAGGAGTGAAATTGGTCTATATGATGCACATTGTAACAAGTCCTTATTTTGTTTAGGAAAGACGGTGATTAATGCTTGTCGAAATGTTTGAGGTAGTATTTGGTGGTCTTTAGCTTCAGTAAATGTTGCCAATAAGAGTGGAGCTAGCTGAGTGGAGAATTTCTTATAAAACTCTACGGGGTAACCATCAGGGCCTGATGATTTCCCGCTTTGTAGTGACTTTATAGCATCTAGTAATTCTGTTAGCGTTAGAGGTTTATCCAGTTCCTCAGCACTTAAAGCATCTATTTGTGGTATTTGTGAATTATCCAGAAATGCATTAGATTGCGTGTTGTCTTCTTTGGGCTCAGTGGAATATAAAGACTTATAGTAATCTCTAAATGTGTGCATTATTTTATTATGGTCGATGATTTCTTCTCCATTCTTGTTGGTGATTACTGGTATTGCATTGTGAACTTCTTGTTTATGAATTTGTTGAGCTAAAAGCTTATTAGCTTTTTCTCCGTGTTCATAGTAATGCTGTCTAGACTTATAAATAAGTTGTTCAGTTTCTTTAGTTGTTAAGATGTTAAGTTCTGTATGCAGGGCCTGCCTTATCCTGTGAAGAGCTTCACTTGGACGCCTGGCTTGTTCTTCATCTATTCTAGTAATTTCATTTCTTAGCTCTGACACTTTCTTGGTTTCTAATTTATTTCTATGGGAAAGATATGAAATAGTCTGGCCTCTTAAGAAGGCCTTTAGAGTTTCCCAGAGTGTTCCTGCAGAAACCTCTGTGGACCTCACTGTTTTTCTTCCTTCCACCAAGCTTCAGGGAATTTTTGCCCAGATGGTGGTAGACACTGAGAAAGAAAAAAAAAAAATAAAAGACAAACAGCGTGACAGTAGATTTATTCACCTCCAGAAACTAACGTTGAAGAGATACACATTTAACAAATCTGTAGCAATATAACACTTTTTTTGTTTACTATTTTCCTCGACATTTTGGAAAACTTCACGCTAACTGTAAATGTTTTAGCACATTTAGATACATTGTGACTTACTTATCCTGACACATCTACCTACTTGAATGAGTTATAGGGAGCTACAAGGAGTCCAGAATAAACTGGATTCACTGGGAGGTCTGTGATTAATTTTTTTCAGGTTCAGATCTTTCAGAAACATTCGGGTTGGGCTGGGAGCAGAGCATAATGCGTCTCATACATAACATGCTGGAAATATGTTGTGGATTCAGAAAGTGTCCAGACCCCTTCACTATTTTCACATTTTTTTAAGTGGCAGCCATGTGCTAAACCAAGTAACACTCAATACCACTGAATGAGAAGGCGAAAACAGAATTTTAGAACTTTTTTGCAAAATTATTAAAAATGAAATACCCCATTGATGGAAATATTCTGACTCTGTACTCAATACTTCGTTGAGGCCCCTTTGGCAGCAATTCCATCTCAGACTCTCCTTGGGTCGGATTCAACATGTTTCACATACCTGGATTTGGGGATTTTCCCACCATTATTATCTGCATATCCTCTCAGGTTCTGTCAGGTTGGATGGAGACCATCAGTGGACAACTGTTTCAAAGTTTTTTCAGAGATAATGGATTGGGTTCAGGTCTGGGCTCTGGCTGGGCCACTCAAGGACATTCCAAGAGTTGTCCCTAATCCACTCATGTCTTGTCTAATCTTTGGGTTATTGTCCAGTTGGAAGGTGAACCTTCAGCTCATTCTGAGATCCAGAGTGCTCTGGAGTATTTTTTCATTAGGGATATTTCTGTTGTAAGGTTTCTAAACACTTTTGGGGCTCCCCAACAGGATGACTTGGACAACATGCTGAACAGTGTCCTGAAGTGCAATCGCCACGTCTGTGGAAGAAGGCATCTCAGCCACAAGGGCAACTGCAGGCTCCCAGCGCTCTAGCAGCTCGCCGCGAAAAAAATTCCTAAATGATCATGGTCGCGCTATGAGCACCTGCTGTCGATGGGTGATGCAAGGAATATTGTAAATGCAGGGAACAGTATTACGTGGCCATTAACCTGGTCACCTGCCTGCTTGCTGTGTCTGTATATAGGAGAGTGGTAGGTCCAGCTACAATAAATAACCATGTTGTTCCTGTTTCAAGAAGAATAAAGAAAGTTTTGCTAAAGTACTGAGACTCAGCCTCATGTTTTGGGGTGCAAGACAGGGACTCACACGTCACACTGTACTTTGCTCTGTTAAATTTTCCCTCAACCCTGAATCATCTGCTATTTCCTACCTTTTGAAAACAACCACACAGCATGATGCTGCTACCACCATGGAATGATATTGAGCAGATGATGAGCAGTGACTGGTCTCAGGGTTGGTTGCAAAATTTCTAAAATTGTGTTTTTACTTTGTCACTCTGGATTTTGAGTTTTGTTTGATGTGGAAAAAAAAATGGGAAGATTTTTAGCATAAATCTGCAACATAAGAAAATGTGTAAAAAGTGAAGGGGTCTGAATACTTTCCTAATCCACTGTATATTAAGGAATATGTATATTTTATTAAATTTCTCCTATAATATTATGTCTTTTATGATAAAGAGTGGTACACTGTAAACCCTGTATAATTTAGTGAGATATAAAGTAAAGGAAACATGCAACAATTGCTGAGACTTTTCCCATATATGAGTTCAGAACAAAACTGTGGATCTTCCCGTCTTAGGTCCTTCCAGTAGAAAGAGATGGCTCTAGGTGGACAGACACCAGAAGTGACATCAGTGGTGGTATAGCCATCAACCCTCTGGTCCGCAAAGAGAGGAAGAGAAAAGGCATTAGGACAGAGCACCAACATCTGGAGCGGAGGGAGAATTACAATCACCAGAGCCCTTCAGCTGTCCTCTATGCACACATGCGTGACAGTATATGCTCTCACATGTGTGTATTTTGGGGACAGCTGAAGTGCTCTGATGATGGTAATTCTCCTCCAGACCAGGGGCTGGCGCTGTTGCCTAATGACTTTTCTTTTTCTCCTTGTGCAGGACAGAAGATGTTCCACCTCTCATGTCACTTGCGTCACACGCCCTCCTAGATTCGCATTTTCCTGCCTCGATCCCATATAAGCACCTCCTACTCCACATAACCTCAGTCTGATCTTGAACTCCCGTCTGAAAAGACATATCGCATATGTCATGTTGCACTTGTTTTTTCCTCAGAATATATTGGAGTTATGAAAGTGTCCCAAACTTTTTGATTTCTGCTTGTGTCATTGTTAAAATACTTACTTCAATTATAATATATTTAACATTATATGGAAAAGATGTCTACATGTTTTGTGATATATTGCAATACAGTGGAACCTCGTTCACGATCATCTCAGTACACGTACAAATCGTTTTAAGACCAAAAAGTTCGCCAAACTTTTTCCTCGGTTCATGACCACACACTCAGTATATGAACATCCCAGTTTTCCTTTCGGTTTGTACATGTTCAGTCTCTCCCTGTGCATTTCCTGTGCAGCGAGCAAGAGAGAGAGAGCGAGAGAGCACGACACACACACACACACACACACACACACACACACACAGGCAGCGCGAGAGAGACAGACGCACACACGCAGGCAGCGCGAGAGAGAGACAGACGCATAAGGTAGGAAGGCAGTTAAAGAATGCACTGGGCTTGATTTTATTTTCACTTCTGTTTACAGCGATCGGTTCATAGCGTGCATTGTTGCAATGTTACTTTTCTTGGTGGTTTATTAAATTACGGATTTTTTCAAATGTTCATTTTTTTCCCTGTGCTTAAAACTCATTAAAAAAAAAGTGTTTTTAGCCAGCGGTTGGTAGCGCTATATCACAAACTATTGCAGTGTTAGTTTTCACTGTTGTTCAAGGTTTTTTCAGTGTAATTCAATGTTTTTACATTTAGTTTACTATTACGCTGTGCATTCTATGATTTAATTAACTATATTTGTGCTTAAAAAAATATATATTTACATACAGTTCGTATGGTGTGGAATGGATTCATTGTATTTACATACAATCCTATGGGGGAAATTACTTCGGTTCATGACCGACCAGAGTTTTGGAATGAGTTATGGTCGTGAACCGAAGTTCCACTGTATACTGAATTTACTTTTTGTAAGGTGTTATAACAAAACATAACATCTTTTCAAATCTTACAATCCATTTTAGGATTGTGTGGATCCACGGCCTTTCTCAGTAGCCCTGGGCACAAGGTAAAAACTGAACCTGGATTAGCTGTCTGTCTCTCCTGCACACCCTTAAGAACACACTGGTGTGGGGGCAATTCTGAAACACCAAATATCATTGCCTTGAGGATGTGGAACAAAAACCAGAGGAAAAAATGTGCCAATTCCTGCTATACAATGAGATTGAATGGGAATTGAACCCAGAAGACTGGATCCATGAAGAAGCAGCACGAACTACTGTTCCACAGTGCAGTCCAACATTAAATATATTTCCTGTCTCTCTATTATATAAAAAATCCTGGGACGAGACTAAACTTTTTAGCCTGGGACGGAGACAGGACTTTTTCAGAGAGATACTTTCAAGTCCCACAAGATGAGACTTTGTACCAAGAGATTTAACCACACCTGGGGTTGGAAATAAAAGACAAAGAGTAGATGACAAAGTAGAACGTCGTAAAGAGGTTCAAAAACGTTGGCGCGATACACATGCAGAGCAGATTAGAGAGAATGAAAGTACTAAAATTCAAAAGTCTCAAAAAAATTATAGTAAAGATTGCATTAGCGCAAACAAACTGAAATTATTACTCGGTGAAATAACGGAACAGCGAAAAGAGATCGAATATATTGTTCCGATTTAAACTTTAAGTTGGAGACTTGTAGATTGTCTAATTCGTGTTGCCATTAGGGAAAAGTAGTATTTCTTCCCAATGAAGAGGCATATTGGCGAGAATTAAAAGACTTGTTGTTTTGTGAAAGTAAAATCCACATATGCAAGCGGCAGAGACGTGAAGAGGCTGGCACGAAGTGCAGGCTGGAGGAGGGGGTTGGGTGAGGCATGTTGGATGGCGAGCGAAGTGAGCATGGGGCGAAGCCCCCTAGTATTTTAATATTTTAGGAATTCAAATTTTCTTCAATGTTTTTCTAATTAACAAAGCAACATTTTAATATACAAATGACCAGGGGCCTCATGTATAAATGGGGCGTACACACAAAAATGTTACGTGCGAACGTTTCCACGCTCAAATCACGATGTATAAAACCTTAACTTGACGTAAAGCCACGCACATTTCCACGGTAGTTCATACCTTGTCGTATGCAAGTTCTCTGCTCGGTTTTGCAGACTGGTGGCACCCAGCGTCAAAGCAGTGCTATTTTTCTAGTGTGGTTACCCTTTCTTTCTTAGATCTACATTCCTGACACGGCTTTATAAATACATTGAAACTAAGTGCATATTGTTTATTAGTGTAATGCATCTGATTGTAATTAACCTGCAGCAATATAATGGTCCAGGGAATAGCCATAGTATTCCAAATACCATAACTGCTTTAGCGTTGTTACTCTCACTGCACCTTCTTTTCTTCTTTCAGCTGTTCCCGTTAAGGGTTGCCACAGCGGATCATCTTTTTCCATATTACTCTCACTGCACCACTCGGAGTATTTATATCACTGTATCTGAGTTTGGAATCACAGCAGCAGCTGATCGGAAAGAGAATTATCGGGATACAGCATCAAGCACACACTACCTCAGCCATGGCAAAACGCTTCAGAGCCTTTCCTGTACAGACCTCGCGGTTCAGAAACAGTTTCACCTCAAGAACTTTAAACGCACCCAGCAGTCCATCAAGTGCTCCTTGTAGAACTGTTTCTACTTATAAGTACAATTACCTCACTGTAAAATTGCACAACCTGAGTCACTTTATAAAGCGCGTATTTACATATGATGACGGTATCATTTTTAAGATGAAATGCAGCAAAATATGTTGATTATATTATACAGATAAAACTTTAACTTCCTTCCATCCATCCATTTTCCAACCCGCTGACTCCGAACACAGGGTCACGGGGGTCTGCTGGAGCCAATCCCAGCCAACACAGGGCACAAGGCAGGAACCAATCCCGGGCAGGGCGCCAACCAACCGCAGGACACACACACACAGCCATACACCAAGCACACACTAGGGCCAATTTAGAATCGCCAATCCACCTAAACTGCATGTCTTTGGACTGTGGGAGGAAACCGGAGCACCCGGAGGAAACCCATGCAGACACGGGGAGAACATGCAAACTCCACGCAGGGAGGACCCAGGAAGCAAACCCAGGTCTCCTAACTGTGAGGCAGCAGTGCTACCACTGCACCACCGTGCCGCCCTAACTTTAACTTCATTTAAATAATCTATATTGTTAATAATCAAACATGTGACGACACGGTGCCGCAGTGCTGGCTAGTTCATGGATTATTCTATATCTCATGCTTTATTCTTGCTGGGCTGGCACGACACTGGTAGGATAGATAGATAGAATAATTAAACACGTACTACGAAGATATTTCAATGTTCCTTAAAGTTTTTGAAGAATCATCGTTCTAAGCTTACAAATGGCTTAACGTCTATTACAGAGCTGATTGTGTGGCGATTGGGTATTTGGAGAAAGAAAAGTAAGGACAAGAATTGGAGGTTAGTACATTTGAAAGAGACAGTATTACTGTGATAAATTATTTCATTGAAGGTCACACATGGCGCAGCAAGCATCTTGCGTGAGACATGAACAAGCACTGCACCACCGTGTTCCCATGTTTAACAACATGCTTTCATTCCTATCATCATGAAAAAGATATCACATATACATCTCAGTATTTTAATTACTCAGAGAGCTGTAATATCATGAATGCAATGGATTCTGTCGGAGAAAGAGAAAGCCCTTTTAAGAAGCACATAGTGATTCAATCACACATAGAGCACATAGAAGATCAAATACAAAACAAAGTGTGTAACGTGCAACTTTAGTTACGATGGGATTTAAGAAACAAGTAAATTAAACGATTTAAAGATGAAGTTTATGATGTTCTACTTTAATGGCAAAATCAACTACGTGATTAAAGTGGAAATTTCAAGATTAAAGTTGACATTTCGTGCTTTTTTCCCCACTGTGTGCCTATTTTTTTTGTCTGTGCCCTAATAAGCTTTCATATGACACTCAGACGGTGGGCTACAACTCGCCTTTTCACAGCGACTTTGATGTGTGACAACTTCTTTTTTATTTCGGGCACTGTGTGACTTTGTGAACTTGAGTTTTCGAGTTTCTCCGACACTCTGTCACTCGATCAACTTCCTTTTGTTGATTATATCACTGTTTAAACCAACAAATAGTATGTTTTTCTTTGCCTTCACTTGGTATTCGCTGAAATTCTTATATTTTCCCCCGTGCTTCTGCCATTGTATTTTAACAGAAGGCTGAGCTTAAGGGCTATTTTTATTGATTTGCATATTCAAAGAGGCGTAATTCTGGGAGGAGTTGGGGCGGGACAACAGGCGCGTGCACGTGCGTTACTTTTCATGCTGATCGGGATTTATGGAGAGGAAGAACATGGAAGTTGGCGAATGCACAGATTCCTGCATCTGGATTTTTTTGTGCATAAGTACATTTCCGCTTTTGTGCTTACGTCACATTATAGTGTGAGTTCTACGCATGGCGTTATGCATGAGGCCCCAGGTCACTACAAATTACTAAAGTGGTCTTTATTTATAACAGTTAATTTTCACATTTCTAGCTAACTGTGGGTGCACAGTACATGATTCACATTGACATATTTAGAAAGTATAACAGCTATGTAATATAAGCTGTGAGCAAACAGCTGGATTTGTGTAATGTCATACGTTATGAAAATAAAAACATTGATATTGTTAATTTCTTCCATTTATTAGCCCGTTCTGCTTCATTCCCACCCTCTGAACACTTTGTTTCAGGTGTTTATGATCCCCCAGTTCCTTTTATTTAAATGTGGAGAGTTCTCACATTCAGATTGAATTACTACCAGCAATATGACATAGTCCAAACCACCCCATACCCCCCCCAAGGATGCCGAGCTGGGCATTTGACACCTGAAAGTGCCGCTCAGGACCTTCTTGGTAATATTGTGCTTCTCTTGACAGTTTTCTCCAGGCTGCCTCTGATCTCTTTTGACTTGAAGCAGTAAATAAAGGGATTTGCTAAAGGAGGGATTACACTCTGAAGCAAAGACACCATGATACGTGAATCTGCAGATATGCCAGGAATTCGGTAGGACAATGCGATGAAGATAGTCAGGAGGAAGAAGACAGAAATGATGAGCAGATGTGTCCCGCATGTGGAAAAGGCTTTCAAACGTCCTTCAGAGGTGGTGATCTTGATGACTGCCATGACAATTTTAAAGTAGGAAAAGAAGATATACAGCAAGGGTAAAATCAATATACACAAGGCAATCGCCAGACCCAGGTAATTGTTAATCACAGTGTCTGCACAGGCCAATCTGAGCACAGACGAATGATCGCAATAGCAGTGGATTATTTTATTTGGCCCACAAAATGGTAGTCGCAGAGCCAGAATAACTAGGAACCCACCAACCACTAATCCAGCTAACCAACAAAAAAGGCTTTGCTTCATGGCCAGACTGTTACTCATTATGGCAGGGTAGTGCAGAGGGCTACAAATGGCTAAATATCTGTCATACGCCATGAGTGCCAGAAGAAAAGAAGTTGCAGTCAGAATACCTAACCAGCAACCCATCTGAATAAAACATCCCGCAAAGCTAATGATATTGTCATTAAAGAGAAGGGCAGATATCAATTTTGGGATAGTCGTAGTTGAGATTGCTATGTCTAGAACAGCAAGATTTAATATAAGCAAATACATGGGAATGTATAGACCCTCGTCCAGTGAAAGGATGACAATGATGAGAACGTTTCCCAGTAGAATCAGAAGATAAATCATCAGGAAGATGGACAGCAGGATGTTCTTGCTTTCTTTATCCTGGAAACCGGGGAACCCAACAAGAATAAATTCCGGAACTCGGAAATTTGACTGGTTCCAGCTGGACATGCTGGTTTTTGGAATTCACTCCCCAAAGTGTTTTCTATTGGCCTAAGAGATGAAAGAATAAAAAAAGGAAAAGAAAAAAAATTAAAAAGTACAATATGTATTACTTTGATTTTTTTTCAGATATTATTAAATAAAAGTAAACATTAACGTTAACACAAATGTTAACATTATTCAAAGTTATTGTCTGTCTGTATACCTGCATTGTTATCACTCTTTAATTTAATATTTTCTTTATCAGTATGTTACTGCCTTGGGATTAATAAAGTATCTATCTATCTATCTATCTATCTATCTATCTATCTATCTATCTATCTATCTATCTATCTATCTATCTATCTATCTATCTATCTATCTATCTATCTATCTATTACAGGATTAATGTTATAAAAAGTGCCACTAAAGGAACATCAATCTATCCTTTCATTGCTTGAACTTACTTGTTCTAATTGAGTGTCATAGACAGCTCATTTCTCATTCCCCATCAGGTAGGAAACATCTACTCATGTGGCACACTCACGTATGCCAGGCCACTTGATGTCTACAACGACAATGAGGGCACTGAGATTTGAGCCTGGATATCTTAAGCCATGAGCTAGCAAAGCCAAAAAGTGGAGCACAATGTCATGTGACTATGAAATTAAATTTATTTATTACTTAAAGGAATATTCCAATAAAAACTGATACATTTTTACATGTTATTTTGCCCATATGGATTCCAGCGATAGTTGAGAAAAATATTTGAATTCCATATTTTCATGGAAACTAACAATAACAAACTTTCTTACAGATTGGGCATATATGGAGACCAACACTGGACCACAGCAAACAGTATCAATAACATACATGAAAAAAGCACCACATTCCATATGTCACATAATCCACGTTTCAAGTCTTCCACTAGTATGCTCACCACAGGCGAAACGCATTTATTTTTTTTACTAAAATATTGTTAAGGAACTACCTTTAGAAAATCAGAGGAGTGCATACAGAGGAGGCTCAAGCTTTTAAATTAAAGACCCACCTCTCACGCTTATTCATTGGTCAAGAGACCTACCTTCAATTGAAAAGCTCATTCTAGTGTGAACCTCTGCTCGGATTTTCCTGAAGCAATAATTTAGCAAAACAGGTGTGCATTTAGCACATTGTGAGCCTACGACTGGATGACTTGACATGAAGATTATGCAATACAAGTAATTTAAGATTTTCTTCATGGGTGTTTTTCACATTTTCTGCTATAGTCCAAAGCTGGCCTTCATAGGTGTCCATTATGTCAGATTACATTTGAAATCTGTGAAAACATGAGATTAAGAAATTTTAGTACAAACTACATGGGGTAAGTAACGAAAAAAATAATTTTTGTTTGGCGTACTCCTTTAATTAAATTTTGTTCACTTCCAATTAAAAGAATACTACACCCAATAATGATATATATATATATATATATATATATATATATATATAAAAAAATCTTGCGTCGAGACACTTCCGGTGACGAGACATAATCTTTTGAACAGAGATCTTTTGAAGAGTGACAGAGAGACACTTCCACTTCCTGCGAGATGGACAAGTCACGTCATACTTACAACCTTTGGAAGCAAGTCCCATGATGCACATGCAGAGCAGGTTAGAGATAATGGAAGTAGGAAAAAATATCACTGATTAAGAGGGGTTTTGAGGAGCAACTGCGTCTCCTTGGTCTGTGTTCAGCCTCCCTCTTTACAATGGCGCATAGCACTGGCAGGGATGAAGGGGTATGCGAGCGAAGTACACATCACATGGCATGGCAGCAGCAGCAAGCCAGCAGCTGATCGAGCAAAGACGAGTTAAAAAGAAATGTATTTGTTCCCCATTGTATCACCGTTTAAGAGGGGTTTCAGAGGAGCGGCTGCGTTACCTTGGGATGTGTTCAGCCCCCCTCTTTACAACAGCGTGTAGCACTGGCGGGGGGGGGACGAAGGGGTTGGTGAGTGAAGTGAGCAGGGGGCAAAGCCCCCTAGTATATATATATATATATATATATATATATATATAGTATATACTGCGGTGGGCTGGCACCCTGCCCGGGGTTTGTTCCCTATCTTGCGTCCTGTGTTGGCTGGGATTGGCTCCAGCAGACCCCCGTGACCCTGTAGTTAGGATATAGCAGGTTGGATAATGGATGGATATAGTATATGTATATATATGTGTGTGTGTGTGTGTATGTATCAATATATATATCCATCCATCCATTTTCCAACCCGCTGAATCCGAACACAGGGTCACGGGGGTCTGCTGGAGCCAATCCCAGCCAACACAGGGCACAAGGCAGGAACCAATCCCGGGTAGGGTGCCAACCCACCGCAGGACACACACAAACACACCCACACACCAAGCACACACTAGGGCCAATGTAGAATCGCCAATCCACCTAACCTGCATGTCTTTGGACTGTGGGAGGAAACCGGAGCGCCCGGAGGAAACCCACGCAGACACGGGGAGAACATGCAAACTCCACGCAGGGAGGACCCGGGAAGCGAACCCAGGTCCCCAGGTCTCCCAACTGCGAGGCAGCAGCGCTACCCACTGCGCCACCGTGCTGCCCATATATATATATATATATATATATATATATATATATATATATATAAAGGACGCACACAAATGATGACTCAATCAACTGAAAGAACATATCCGACAACTGAAGACACCCTTAACCTGAGCAAATAGGCAGTGATATTCCAAAAAAGCAAACCTTGTGCCACGAAATAAAGGCTAAGAAAGAAGAACATTTCCTTTAAATGGACTTAAGGGTTCTGCAAGTGAATGGATTAAATTAAAAATCTGGTGTGTCTTCTGTCCAATCAGACTCAAGACAGAACCAACCGTGAATGGCATCCTAATCCTTCATAGAGTACATTGACCCACACTGTTCCAATTCGAGTTCCCAATGAGAAGCAGAAGGTATAGCAGAAATCAGAGATGTTGGTGAAAAATGAAAGTACCAGAGGCAGCAGCGCTAATCAGTCCTTGCAATGAAGGTGATCTGTGAATTTGGATTTGGGTTAGGCAGTGTAAGAAATACCCCACAATAATCAGGTGGTTCTGTTAGTGAATCGTAGCACTGAGGATATGAATATCTTAAATAGACTAATTTCATTATAAATGTAACATAATTTACAACCAGAAATCATGCCACCTTGTATTTCTGAAGAATTGTCATGCTGTACGAGAGAGGCAAACCTGCCAATTTGCCATTGTGGTGCTGTTGCCAGCTTCGACAGCAGTTAAAATTTCTTTCTTTTGGTCACTTTCTTATTTTATGTTTTTTTAAAAGAAACCTCACAATTTACAAGCAGCATTTTCTTTATTTTAAGGGAGTGGAGATCGGCCAAGCCGAATGTCTTTCATGCCACCCTGCCACTTGCGAGTGCTGCAGCTGCAGCTAAGAACACAGAAGGCAGAAGCACCTCATGTCAAGAGTAGAGCAGGCTAAATTATAATGGAAACCTCCTAATGATGACCCTTTTTCTGAACTTATTTTTTAAACCCATTCTCCTGCAATCCCAGTAAAATGTGAAATAAGTGATTTATAAAACCCTAACATTTTTTAAAATTTATTTTCAGAGAAACTCCACACTTTTGGTTTTGAAGCTTTTATAAGGTTTGAAGGGGAAATTAGAAGGTCTCAGACTTCCAATACCCCTTTATTACTCTCATTGGGGTTAGGTTAAATGTATACCCCCTGGAGAGTTGTAGCAAGGGTTGGAATTAAAACAAAACCGAGTGCCATTATGAATGATGCTGTACATCCTCTCTCTGACACACCAACACTGAGGAGTTTCAGCCAATGAATTATTAAGCAGTGTGTGTGTGTGAAGAAACACAGCTGGGGGTCCTTTATACAATCAGCAATATGTCTGCATAATTCTTTTTTTATTTTCTTGCTTTATAGTCATTTGGGTGTGTGTCCAGACCATAGTGTGGATGTATATATATATATATGTGTAAATATATATATATATATATATATATATATATATATATATATCCATCCATCCATTTTCCAACCCGCTGAATCCGAACACAGGGTCACGGGGGTCTGCTGGAGCCAGTCCCAGCCAACACAGGGCACAAGGCAGGAACCAATCCCGGGCAGGGTGCCAACCCACCGCAGGGCACACACAAACACACCCACACACCAAGCACACACTAGGGCCAATTTAGAATCGCCAATCCACCTAACCTGCATGTCTTTGGACTGTGGGAGGAAACCGGAGCGCCCGGAGGAAACCCACGCAGACACGGGGAGAACATGCAAACTCCACACAGGGAGGACCAGGGAAGTGAACACGGGTCTCCTAACTGCAAGGCAGCAGTGCTACCACTGCGCCACCATGCCGCTCCTATATATATATATATTTATTTATTTAAAGAGATTCAGTAAAATTCCCTCACAGGGACAAATAAAGTTATTTTTATTATAGATTAAGACCAGTTAAGATTATCAATAGATAAGCAAAAATCACAAGAATACAAGCAAATATAATTCTGTTTTGTTGTGTGTGTGTGTGAAATAAGCCCACATGGCTATAAATAATGAAGTATTGTTTTGTTAAAAGTGAACATAAAACTAAAAGATAAAGGATTACTCCACGTAGTGGAGGTGCTGTCATCATTATGCCACTAACACAGCAAAGGCTCTGAGAGTGCGTGTGCTTGTTGAATTTGAGGGCTACATCTGTCGCAGAGTGTTTAGCCACCAGTTACATGCAGATTGTTAAATACCAGGAAAGCCTCGACTTATAAATTAGGCCAACATGCTACAAAGAACAAAAAAAAACCTATGATGACTTCTTCCATTTTCATTGTGCTTTGCTTTTTCTGACAGTAAGACAACACAATTCCATCTCATAATATTAGTAAATCTACATACCAGTCTTTTGTCCCCCAGCATCTCCTCAAAAGCCATACACGATGCAATGTAAAAGTGGACACTTTTTATGCTTTTTCAAGAGTATAAAAAAGGAAAGAAAATAGAAAAAACAGCAGCTTAATTAAAGAAGCAAGTCTAATTACTGTGATATTACTCTGCCACTAAGGACGCCATTAAGGCAGGGTCCCTGTGGAAAATATAAGAATGGAACGATAAACCAAACAATTCATAACCACCTAGAGACAAAAGAAGCTGACACTACTTTAGACAAAGGGGATACACCGCTCATCATCTAATACTGCACACTTTGTATCTGTAATATTAAAGTAGCATAAATACAGCTTAGCCACGGTTTTATCCACTTTACTTAAATTATCACTTCGTTTTCTTAAATTATCACTCTACGGGACTTTACACATGCAGTTTAAAAAGGATTATAAATGTATACATATCTGAGAATTAATGTATACAATGACAGTTCAGAAAGTATTCAGACTCCCCACTTTCTGCACATTTTATTGTGTTGTAGATTTAATTTTAAATTAATAAATTTGCCATTTTTGCCCATCAACCCTCACTCAATAACACATAATTACAAAGTGAAAACATGCTTTCAGGAAGGTTTGTAAATTTATTACAAACCTGAAACTGAAATATCTCATTTGTAAGTTTTCAGACCCTTTGCTGTGACACTCCAAATTGTGGTCAGGGGTATCCTGTTTGCTTTAATTATCCTTGACATGTGTCTAGAACTTGATTGGAGTCCCCCTGTGGCAAACTGCATTGATTGGATATCATTTAGGAAGGCACACACCTCTGTATAGGAGGTCCCACAATTCACACTGCATGTCAGGAGGAAAACCAAGGAAATAGTTGGACTGGAATATCCTAAAAGACATTGGTATTTTGCGGTGTTCAAATTATTTACATCTTAGATTTGGACGATGCCATCACCAGGCTGTGATCGTGAAGTTCACCAGCATCACCTGTTCTGGAAAACCTTACTAAGGGCTTTAGGAATGAGGGTTTCAATGTGCCAAATCTATGCTGCGCTGAATAACACTTTTCGTTGAAATCAGTGGTAGGGTTCGTGTGCTCATAAATACTTATTGCATTGATGAGGGCTGTGGTACACCTCTTTGGACTCCTCTTAAGAACAGTCGTGGATTTAAACATTAATAGCATTTAAACATTAATTGTGCCAGTCTGTTAATTGATTTCACCCCATCAACTGATGAATCCCTTTTTCTGTGCAACATTTTTAACAAATAGATAATATTTTATACTCCAGCATTCCTGAAGAAGTATTAACCCAAATAAGTTGGGCAGGGTTGCGTCAGGAGGGGCATCTGGCATAAATCGTGTGCCAAATCAAACATGCAGATAAGAAACAGAATGTCTGTACTGGATCGGATGAGGCCCGGGTTACCAATGACTGCCACCGATACTGCTGACCAGCAAGATATCAGAGGAAACTGTACTACTGTTGGATGAAGAAGGTGAAGACAACAAAAAGGGGAAAGCAGGTTCAAAGAGGAAGAGGAAGATGGGAAAGAGTGTGGAGTTCAGAGTCGTAACTTTGAATGTTGGCACTATGACTGGTAAAGGGAGACAATTGGCTGATACGATAGAGTGGAGGAAGGTAGATGTACTGTGTGTACAGGAGACCAAGTAGAAAGGGAGTAAGGCCAAACGCATCGGAGGTGGATGCAAACTGTTTTACCATTGTGTGGACGGGAAGGGAAATGGGGTAGGGGTAATTGTAAAGGAGACTATGATAGGATTGTTTTGGAGGTAAAGAGAATGTCTGACAAAGTGATGAGCATAAAGTTGGAAATCGAAGGTGTAATGTTAAATGTCATCAGCACATACGCTCCGCAAGTGGGATGTGAGAAGGAGGAGAAAGAAGATTTCTGGAGTTAGTTCGACAAAATGGTGGAGAGTATACTGAAAGAGATAAAAGGGGCGATTGGAGAGGATCTTAGTGGGTATGTTAACAAAGGGAACAGTGGGGATGAGGAGGTGATGGGTAGGTATGGCGCTAAAGAATGAAATGTAGAAAGGCAGAAGGTAGTTGACTTTGCAAAAAGGATGAAAATGGCGGTGGTGAATATGTAATTTAGGAAGAAGGAGGAACACAGTGTGATGGAAAAGAGTGGAGAAAGGTGCACACAATATGTCCTATGTAGGAGATGCAATGTGAATTAGAGACTGTAGATTAGAGACTATAAGGTGGTGGCAGGGGATAATGTAGCTAGACAGCATCACCTGGTGATATGCAGAATGAATTTCAAGGTGTAAAATAGTTAGAGAGTGAGGATGGAAATAAAGATCATGTGGTGGAAGATGAAAGAGAAAGACGATTTTGTGAAATTCAGGGAGGAAGTCAGACATGTGCTGGATGTTAGTTAAAGCATGATCGATGATTGGAACACCATAGCTGAAGAGGTAACAGAGAGAGCGCTATGAAGGTGCTTGGTGTGACGTATGGACAGAGGAAGGAAGACAAAGAGACTTGGTGGTGGAATGAAGAACTACATAAAGAGGAAGAGGTTAGCAGGAAAGAATTGGGATAACTAGAGAGATGACAAAAGCAGACAGATGTACAAAGAGATACGGTGAAAGGTGAAGAGAGAGGTGGTGAAGGCTAAGGAAAAAATGTATGTCAAGCTACATGAGAAGTAGGACACAAAGGAAGGAGAAAAGCACTTGTACCGATTGGCCAGGCAGAGGGACAAAGTGGGTAAGGACGTGCTGCAGGTCAGGATAATAAAGGATGCAGATGGAAATTTGCTGAGAAGTGGGGAGAGTGTGTTGAAAAGGTGGAACGAGTACTTTGAAGAACTTATGAATATAGAAAATGAGAGTGTAGGTTGGATGAAGTGGAGATAGTAAATCATGAAGTCCCAGGGATCAGCAAGGCTGAAATGATGGAAGCTATGTCGAGGATGGAAAGTGGAATAGCAGTTGGCCTGGATGATATACCAGTGGAGTCATGGAGATGTTTATGTGAGATGGCAGTAGAGTTTCTAACTAGATTGTTTAACAAAATCTTGAAAAGTGAGGAGATGCTTAAAGAGTGGAGAAGTATATTAGTACCAGTTTTCAAGAATAAGGGAGATGTGTCAGTAACTACAGGGATATGAAAATGATCAGCCACACCATGAAGATATGAGAAAGAATGATGGGTGCGAGGCTGAGAGGACAGGTAGCGATCTGTGAGAAGTAATATGGTCTCATGCCCATGCAATGTTTGCATTAAGAGTGTCGATGGAGAAGTATAGAGAGAGTCTGAAGGAACTGCATTGTGTGTTTGTGGACTTAGAGAAAGCATATGACAGGGTGCCCATAGAGGAGTCATGGTACTGTATGAGGAAGTCGGGAGTAGCAGAAATGTATGTGAGGGTGGTGCAGGATATGTATGAGGACAGTATGACTGTGGTGAGGTATGCGGTAGGAATGACAGCCTGGTTCAAGGTGAGAATGGGATTACATCAAGGATTGGCGCTAAGCCCTTTCCTTTTTGCAGTGGTGATGGACAGCTTGACAAATGAGGTCAGACAGGAGTCTCCATGGACTATGACATTTGCAGATGACATTGTGATCTGTAGTGAGAGTAGACAGGAGGTTGAGGTGAACCTGGAGAGGTGGGGGTATGCACTGGAGAGAAGGGGAATGAGAGTCAGTAGGAGAAAGATAGATAGATAGATAGATAGGGAGGTGGTGGAAGTATGTAACTGCAAGTAGCAGAGGTGGTGAAGACAGACAAATTTAAATACTTGGTTCAACAGTCCAAAGCAAAAGAGAATGCAGCAGAGAGGTGAAGAGGAGAGTGCAGGCAGGGTGGACTGATGGAGAAGGGTGACAGGACTGATTTGTAATAGAAGACAACAACAACAACATTTATTTATGTAGCACATTTTCATACAAAAAGTAGCTCAAAGTGCTTTACATAATGAAGAAAAGAAAAATAACAGACAAAATAAGAAATTAAAATAAGACAACATTAGTTAACATAGAAAAGGAGTAAGGTCCGATGGCCAGGGTGGACAGAAAAAACAAAAAAAAAAACTCCACAAGGCTGGAGAAAAAATAAAATCTGTAGGGGTTCCAGGCCACGAGACCGCCCAGTCCCCTCTGGGCATTCTACCTAACATAAATGAAACAGTCCTCTTTGTAGTTAGTGTTCTCACGGAATCACTTGATGCTGATGGTCATACAGACTGCTGGCTTTTAATCCATCCATCATTGTTGGAACATCATGGTACTTTGAGTAGATGGTGGTGGTGCAAGCCACGAAGAGTACCTGCAAGACTGAAAGGGATGGTCTACAAGACATTTATGAGACCAGCTCTGTTGTATGGTTTGGAAACGATGGCACTGACGAAAAGACAAGCTGGAAGTGGCAGAGTTGAAGATGCTACTATTTTCGCTCAGAGTAACAAGGGTAGACACGATTAGAAATGAGTATATAAGAGGGACAACACAGGTGAAACAGTTTGGTGACAAAGTAAGAGAGGCTAAATTGAGATTAAGATTGGGCACGTGCTGAGGAGAAATGAGGAGAACATCGGGAAAAGAATGTTGAGGATGGAATCGCCAGGCAAGAGTAAGACCAAAGAGGAGGTTTATAGATATGGTGAGGGAGGACATGAAGGCAGTTGGTGTGGCAGAAAATGATGTAAAAGAAGACAGGGATAGATGATTCACTGTGGTGACCCCAAATGGGAGCAGCCGAAAGAAGAAGAAGACTTCTCAAATGCTTCAGTAACTCTTACCTACTTTACTAATACAGTAGATTTCAGTGCCAAGTGAAAATGCAGAGTCCAAAAAAACAACAGCATAAAGTACAAAATTGCAAAATATTTATTAACAGAAAGGGAAAAAGTAAAGCAATTCATTAAACACCAGCACAGAAATCCATCCATTATCCAACCCACTATATCCTAATACAGGGTCACGGGGGTCTGCTGGAGCCAATCCCAGCCAACACAGGGCGCAAGGCAGGAAACAAACCCCAGTTAGGGTGCCAGCCCACCGCAGGACACACACACACACACACACCAAGCACACACTAGGGACAATTTAGCATCACCAATACACATAACCTGCAAGTCTTTGGACTGTGGGAGGAAACCGGAGCACCCGGAGGAAACCCACGCATACACGGGGACAACATGCAAACTCCACGCAGGGAGTGAACCCAGGTCTCCTGACTGCGAGGTAGCAGCGCTACCACTGCGCCACTGTAGTACAGAAATTCTTCAGGTACTTATTTAAACTCACTAAAAGAATTACTTTTCTGTTCCAATCCAAATCTATGCAATTTCTTTATATATTTACTTCACATTTCAAATTTTAATATTTCAAGATTACAAGACTTCAGTACCGTTCATATTGACTCTGTGGGCCTACACACATTCACCTACTTGAGTACTGTACACACACAAGTATTAAGCATTAAATTGAAAAAAAATTTAAATACAGGCCTGAGCAATGCAGTGTTCAAAAGCCTTGACAACTCCTAAGGAATTGCACAGAGAATACCTTTGAAAATGTCCTTCATTGTTGGAGGAACTTTCACTGCCACTGTTTCATTTCTCCTCTTTCATGCTTATAATCCCACTCAAACAATACTGGCACACTGTGAGTGCTCACCAGCAGTTGTACCTGCTGCACTAACAATTACAGTGCTTGCAGTTACACTCACCAGTTGTTTCTCTACACCATTCAATTCTGTCCTTTCAATATTTTTGTATCTTATACAATTTTCTTGGTTGTTTGGGACAAATCCTCAAATGAAAATGATACTTATCACAACCACATATGTAAACCTGCACTCCCTTAATTTAAGCCAGTTTCTCACAATGAAATATAAATTCTTATTCTTTTTATTCTTTTACAAATGATTTAGTTTTGGGTCATATAGGATTAGATAATATTCACTTTGAATTGGCCCAACAATTAGTTGTATTAGTCATGTTGTGTTAGTGTTCAGAATCCATTAAAAAGCCTAACAGAATGTCAGGATATATAGCGCTTAGATGTGAGGAGTACATGTCCAAGGAGGTTCTGCTCAAGCTTTATAACACACTGGTGAAGCCTCATCTGGAGTCCTGGGTGCAGTTTGGGTCTCCAGGCTACAAAAAGGACATAGCAGCACTAGAAAATGTCCAGAGAAGAGCGACTAGGCTGATTCAGGGCTACAGGGGATGAGTTATGAGGAAAGATTAAAAGAGCTGAGACTTTGCAGTTTAAGCAAAAGAAGATTAAGAATAGACATGACTGAATGGCCTATTCTCGTCTAGATTGTTCTAATGTTGGCAAAATGAATTATACGCTTTTTATCTGTTTAGTTCTACTCTGCAAAACATTTAGACATGTGTGCAAGGTGCCAGTCATCACATGAAAAAATGTTAATTCAGTTGTTAGAAAGGTTCCTTCAATGGTGAAGTATAAAGCAAATAGTTTGAAAATAGAGGTTTAAGTGTATGATTAAACTTGTCCAAATGCATGAGGCATGGTCAGAATTTAATAGGACAAAGAGCTACGGTGGATGTCCCTGTGCGTAGAATATAACTATGTGTTCCGCCAGTGGCGTAGCCAGCTTATTGAAGGCCCCTGTGCAGCGCCCTGAGGTGGGCCCCTCCTGTCTAGCATAACTTTTAGTAATTTATTCGCAACTAGATCCTAGGGCCCGGCTAGGCAGAGGTGTCCGCAACTGCATCACTATTGGATCACACACTGCTGACAAACAAACCAGCTCTCTAAATGAAATTTGTAATAACTTTTTAAATAGCTTTATTACAGCCGCTGTAAGTTAGCAAAAATAAAATAAATTGTGGGAATGAAATGTGGGAGGTGTGGGTAGTAGTACAAGTACATACATCTATGTAAATGTGAACCCACTCACTTTTACAAGACAACTTTGTGAAAGAAGGTGATTAAATATAAAGTTTGTGCAATATTACAACTGTAATGCAAGTTTACAGTGAGGTAATTGTACTTATAAGTACAAACAGTTCTACTGGGAGCACTTGATGGACTGACTGAGTGCGTTTATATCTCTTGGGATGAAACTGTTCCTGAACCGCGAAGTCCCTACAGGAAAGGCTCTAAAGCGTTTGCTGAATGGGTGAAGTTCAAATAGACTGTGTGCATGGCTGAAGCAGCGTGTGTTAGAAGCTGTATCCCGATATTTCTTCCAGTTCTTGACACAATCTGCGGTAGAGCTTTATGATTAGCTGCTGTAGAGCTGTGATTCCACACTCAGTTACGTGGGTTAAATACTCAGTGGTGCACTGACAGTGACAATACTAAAGCAGCTATAGTATTTGGTATAGTTTGGCCATTCTGTGCAACATTATATGGTTACAAGTTGATTACAATCAGATGCCTTAAACTAATAAACGATATGCAGTTAATTTCAGGGTATTTGATAAAGCCATGTCAGGGATGTAAATCTAAAAAATAAAGGGAAACCACATAGGAACAGTAGCACTGCTTTGATGCTGTGTGCCGCCAGTTTGCAAAACTGAGTGGAGAACTTGCGTACGCATTTGATTGACCTGGCGTGAAAATGTGCATGGCTTTATGCCAAGTTTAGTTTTTATACATCGCAATATGAGCATGGAAACGGGCGTACGCAACATTTTTGTGCGTACACACCGTTAATACATGAGGCCCCCTGGAAACTGGTCGTTGCTTATCACCTGTGAAATACTGTTCCAATGGTGATGTATGGTGTGGGATTGTTTTTTTTTGTTAGAGACTGGGTTGATTGAGAGTTGAACAGAGCTAAATAAAGAGTTATCCATAATGCAATCTTGCTCAGATCACGTTAGACCTTAGACTGAACTAAAATTTCATGTTCCAACAGGACAATGACCTTAAGCACAAAGCAAAGACAACACAGGAGTGGTTTAGGAACAAACTTTATGAATATTGTTGAGTGGCCCACCCAGATCCTGGACTTACACCAAACCAAACATCTCTGGAGAGACCTGAAAACAACTGTCCACTTAAAATCTCCATACAACCTGGCAGAGCTTGAAAGGATCTGCAGGGAAGAATGGCAGAAAATCCCCATATGTAGGTGTGAGAAGTTGGTCACATCCAGGCTGGAATGGCAGCCAAAGGTGTATCAACTGAGTGTTGAGTAAAAGGTCCGAATGCTTCTGTTAATCTGATAGTTCAGGTTTTTATTTTTAATACATTTGCAAAAATTTCTGAAATCCTGTTTTTACTTTGCCATTCAAGGGAAAAATGAATTTAAGTGTTTATTTAAAGGCCGCAACATAACAAAATATGAACAAAGTAAAGGGGTCTGAAGACCCTCTGAAAGCACTGTACATACAGGTGCTGGTCATAAAATTAGAATATCATGACAAAGTTATTTTATTTCAGTAACTCCATTCAAAAAGTGAAACTTGTATATTAGATTCATTCATTACACACAGACAGATGTATTTCAAATGTTTATTTCTTTTAATGTTGATGATTATAACTGACAACTAATGAAAGTCCCAAATTCAGTATCTCGGAAAATTAGAATATTGTGAAAAGGTTCAATATTGAAGACTCCTGGTGCCACACTCTAATCAGCTAATTAACTCAAAACACCTGCAAAAGCCTTTAAATGGTCTCTCAGTCTAGTTCTGTAGGCTACACAATCATGGGGAAGACTGCTGACTTGACAGTTGTCCAAAAGACGACCATTGACACCTTGCACAAGGAGGGCAAGACACAAAAGGTCATTGCTAAAGAGGCTGGCTGTTCACAGAGCTCTGTGTCCAAGCACATTAATAGAGAGGCGAAGGGAAGGACAAGATGTGGTAGAAAAAAGTGTACAAGCAATAGGGATAACCGCACCCTGGAGAGGATTGTGAAACAAAACCCATTCAAAAATGTGGGGGAGATTCACAAAGAGAGGACTGCAGCTGGAGTCAGTGCTTCAAGAACCACCACGCACAGACGTATGCAAGACATGGGTTTCAGCTGTCGCATTCCTTGTGTCAAGCCACTCTTGAACAAGAGACAGCGTCAGAAGCGTCTCGCCTTTGGACTGCTGCTGAGTGGTCCAAAGTTATGTTCTCTGATGAAAGTAAATTTTGCATTTCCTTTGGAAATCAAGGTCCCAGAGTCTGGAGGAAGAGAGGAGAGGCACAGAATCCACGTTGCTTGAGGTCCAGTGTAAAGTTTCCACAGTCAGTGATGGTTTGGGGTGCCATGTCATCTGCTGGTGTTGGTCCATTGTGTTTTCTGAGGTCCAAGGTCAACGCAGCTGTCTACCAGGAAATTTTAGAGCACTTCATGCTTCCTGCTGCTGACGAACTTTATGGAGATGCAGATTTCATTTTCCAACAGGACCTGGCACCTGCACACAGTGCCAAAGCTACCAGTACCTGGTTTAAGGACCATGGTATCCCTGTTCTTGATTGGCCAGCAAACTCGCCTGACCTTAACCCCATAGAAAATCTATGGGGTATTGTGAAGGGGAAGATGCAATATGCCAGACCCAACAATTCAGAAGAGCTGAAGGCCACTATCAGAGCAACATGGGCTCTCATAACACCTGAGCAGTGCCACAGACTGATCGACTCCATGCCACGCCGCATTGCTGCAGTAATCCAGGCCAAAGGAGCCCCAACTAAATATTGAGTGCTGTACATGCTCATACTTTTCATGTTCATACCTTTCAGTTGGCCAACATTTCTAAAAATCCTTTTTTTGCATTGGTCTTAATTGATATTCTAATATTCCGAGATACTGAATTTGGGACTTTCATTAGTTGTCAGTTATAATCATCAACATTAAAAGAAATAAACATTTGAAATACATCAGTCTGTGTGTAATCAATGAATCTAATATACAAGTTTCACTTTTTGAATGGAATTACTGAAATAAATCAACTGTGTCATGATATTCTAATTTTATGACCAGCACCTGTAGACACACATACTGTATGCATTAACATATATCTATATTTTTTTGGCTGCTGTCCATGGTTCCCAAGATGCACTATTGTGGTGTTTGGTACAGATGTACAGTACAAAACTACATTTTTCACAAACCTGACAATAGTTTTGTGAAACCAATTAAAAAAGGTTTTGGTATCAAATACATAAAAGCATAAGCACATAAATAAATAAATAGTCAACAGAAAAATAGAATTTCTGGAAGGTCATTTATAAAGTTTTTGTTTCTTTTATGGAATTCCGATAAATTTCCAAAGTGAATGGAGGAGTTTTACCACACAAATATGCCAAATTCTATGCTATTAACAGCAGAACACACCTAGAAAGTGAAGCTCCTGGTGTTTGGCAATATTCGAGTCTTCCTAAACGTCTTCACGAGGCTCCCCCTAATCTCTTTATTCCTTAGACAGTAAATGATGGGATTCATTAAAGGAGGTGTCACATTCTGGAGCACCGCGGCCATGATGCGCACGTCTGCAGAGGTGCCAGGGACTCTGTAGGAGATGTAGACAAATGCAGCAGCGAGAAAAAAAACACTGATGATCAGTAGGTGTGTCCCGCATGTGGAAAAGGCTTTCAGGCGACCCTCAGCACTTTTGATTTTCAGCACTGATGTAATTATCTTTATATAGGAAAACAGGATGTAGGTGAGGGGAATAAACAATACAGTCATTGCTAAAGTTAACCCCATGTAGTTGTTGATCACAATGTCCGCACAGGCCAGTCTCACCACAGACGAATGATCACAGAAACAGTGAATCACTTTATTAGGACCACAGAATGGCAGTCGTAGGGCTAACCCAACCAGAATCAGGCCAACAACTATTCCTAATGTCCAACAGCAAGCAATTTGCTTCAGAACGAGCCTGTTGTTCATCAGAGAAGGATAATGCAGGGGATTGCAAATGGCTAAGTACCTGTCATAGGCCATGACTGCAAGTAGAAAGGATTCTGTCGTGACAAGGGCCAAATAGAAGCCCATCTGTGTAAGGCATCCTCCAAAGGAAATGAAGGAGTTGTCAAAACTGAGGACATCTAACATTTTTGGAACAGTTGTAGAGGAGATGGCGATGTCAACAACAGCAAGACTAGAAATTAGAACATACATGGGGATGTGAAGACCTTCGTCAAATGCAAATATGACGAGGATTAGAAGATTTCCAAGTAAAATCAGTAAGTAAGCAGTAAGGAAAATAGCAAAAAGTGTGTTCTTGTTTTCTCTTTCCTGGAATCCTGGAAAACCAAAGATAATGAATTCCTGGACTCTGAAATCAGTGAAGTTTGAAATGGACATGGTGAGTTATTTGTAGAAAAGGTGATAATACCTATAAAGTGGGAAAAGGAGAAAAAAAATCTTAATTTAAAATAATTAAAACAAAGTAGATAGTATGATCATTGTCTTTTACAAAAATAATTTAACATCATCTTGTTTCCTGAACTGCTTTTTTTCTGGTATGGATCATGATGTAAACTGAATGAGCAACACACCTGACTTTGTTGTGGCCACCTGGATTTTTCCTCAGATCAGTTTAAGTTTCAATTTTTAAGCTAAATTGGACACAACATGAGCCATGCCACTATCTTGTATAATAGGGCTTACATAATGTCACAGCTCAAGCGCATCACGTACCTGGCAACCATGTAACATTTTTGGAACCAGACAAAAGAATTCATACAATGACGGTGCCCATGAAATAGTAATCCAACAAAAGGATGCTGATGATAATGTCATTCTCAAAAATAATAAATGATTCAGCAACAGTGGAAAATGGTTTGTGCAATCCTTTATAGCAAGTAGATGTGAAGATAATGCTCTATGTCTGGTCACTATTCAAGGAGTGGATATGGAGGCGGTCCACTCCTACAAGTACTTGGGGGTCCACATGTTTAACATCCTAGACACAGAGGGACTATAAAAGAAAGGGCAGAGCAGACACTTCTTCCTTAGGAGACTGCATTCCTTTAATGAGGGTCGTGACATCCTTCACATCTTCTGTAACTCTGTGATGGCCAGTGTGGTGTGCTGGGCTGGTAACATCACTTCAAGAGAAGCCCACTGAATTAACAAGCTAATTGAAAGGGCAGGTCAGTTATAGGATGCACTCTTAACCCTCTGGAGGTCATAACAAAGTGAGAATTAAAACAAAACTGAGTGTTGTTATGAACAATGCTGCACATCCTCTCTGTGACACACTAACACTGAGGACTTTCAGCCAATGAATTATTCAGCAGAAGTGTGTCAAGAAACATGACTGGAGCTCTTTTATACCAACAGTTATACGTCTGCATAATGCCTTACTGTGCCTGCGACTGCCAAGTCAGAATGTTTCTTTATTAATTTTCTCTCTTTTTAGTTATTTTGGTGTTCAGACCATATTGTGGTGTGTGTGTGTATATTTATGTATTTATTTATATATTTACTAGGGGGCTTCGCCCCTGCTTGTGCTTCGCACCATTGTGAAGAGGGGGTTGAACGCATCCCAAGGAGACGCATCCACTCCTCTGAAACCACGCTTAAACGGTTATACAATGGGAAACAAATACATTTTTTAACTCCTCTTTGCTCAATCAGCTGTTGGCTTGCTGCTGCTGTTTTGCTGTATGATCTGCACTTCGCTTGCTTACCCCTTCCCTCGCCCCCCTAGTCAAAATTGCTGAATTTGCATATTTCCTGTTCAAATACAGGGAGAAACGCGAGATGCAGTAGCGACGAGCCTCACCTCACCTGAGACTGCGCTCTCCCTCACACACGGGGTTGATGCCTGCAATTGGCATGTGCCTGTTGCTGTCTCTCTGTATGTCGCCAATATAATGTTTGCAGACACGTTTATTATACACTGTGACTTTCCACAGTCTGGCTAATATCTTTAATGAATGTGTGTGACATAATTAGTCTTGCTGATCGGACATAAAACCACAGTGAAAAGGCACAAGGTGAGGAAGAGTACCGTGCCGCCCTGAAGGGGGTGCATGTGAGCCTAACAGGTGCTCGTTGCCGCTGTTCCTCTACACAGAGAAACGCCAATAAGTTAGCGATATCAGAAAGTCAAGTGCACTGCAGCAGTCCGTTCATTTTTATTTATTGTTCTGACTAACTACCAAAATGGAAGACTTTTAAAACTAAAGTAAAATAAGGAGGACTTTAACAAGAAACTGATCAAGATTTTCCTTGAGAAGGATAGACATATGGACTTTATTTACAAATAAAGGTGAAGACCATAAACGGTTTTCAATTTTATAAAAAATGGGAGGGTGCAGAGCAAATGCGCTCTCACACCACTATAAATGTAATGTTCTTTATTAGCCAAATATGTACCTTACCTATCTGAGTGTGTGTAAAGAATGCTGATGAGATATGACACATAACCAGTAGTCAATGTGCATGCTGGCTGCCAGCTGAATAGTGAATAAGTTACTTTTTTGCATTCTTATATTTGTAAATCTGACTCTGAAGAAGTCAGTGCCTCACCAGCCATGAACCTCAGTGCATGTCACTGGTCCAAATGTAGACTCCAACAAGGTGTAGAAACATCTCATCTCAAATGCAGTTTAGATGCACAGAAATGAGCAATGCAACAAGCATAATGTTCACTAACATTTTTCGATGTTTTTTGATGGGTTAGTGTTTCCACCCATCTTTACTGCAATGATGAGCCAGCGTTTTCTTAAATATATTGGTCTGAGAGCACCATCAAAAGTCTCCAGTTGGTAGTGTGGACAAAAGGCGAAAACAGAGGCTAAATGTAGTAGTGTGTATGTACCCAAAATTATTTTAATAAAAAAAGGTAAACAAAAATGTAAAATATAATACAAACAAAATATTATAGAAACCAAAGACATTTAAATTGTGGTCATCTATTTTTTATAATTTTATAAAATTATAAATTTAATATAATTTATATAATTTTATTAATTATAATTTTATTTTTTATAATTGTGGTATGTGAATTTCCCCTTGGGATTAATAAAGTATCTATCTATCTATCTATCTATCTATCTATCTATCTATCTATCTATCTATCTATCTATCTATCTATCTATCTATCTATCTTTCTATCTATCTATCTATCTATCTATCTGTCCAGCACTATTATTACCAAGTGTCAAACACCACATGTGTGTTGATTTAACTAGGTAAACCCTAATATACACTTCTATGCTGAGATACACCAAAAGTGGATTTCCATCTCACATGAAACAAAAGTGTGTTTAACTGGCTTTGTGATCTGAAGCCCCCAATGAATTTGCCCCCCAATGAACCATCAAAAGTCTCCAGTTTCATTGGTAGTGTGGACAAAAAGCGAAAACAGAGGCTAAATGTAGTAGTGTGTATGTACCCAAAGGATGGATGAACCAACCAGTGATGAAAGAAGATGAAAACGCTGAAGAATACTGGGCCAGTTGTGAGTTGCTAGTCAACTTTACATTTGCATCTTTGAGGAATAAGGGAAAACTGGAGTATTTTGTTAAAAACTGCAAAGTTGTGGACCGAATGTAAAGACTCTGGCTAAACTGGCATGTGAAAGAAGAAACCTGGAGCTCTGAGGCAGTAGCCATGACCATCTGAAATGAGATGCAAAGCGATAAGCGGAACAAATTTCAATTCGCATAGTATTGTGAAAATCATCACTAAGATTTGTTTCACAGGCAATTTCTCAATTGCAAATTATTAATCTCACTAAATAGTGTGTGGTGGGTGGCCACGGCCATTACCTGGTTGGGACGCCAGCTGGATGGAAGGACTAGGGGAGAGAGCATCTACAAGGCAATACCTTCCCTGGGATGCTAGAGGGCAGCCCCCCCTGGGCGACTGTGACACCATGGATTCCCACAGGGCACGCTGGTAGTTGGAGTTTGGCAGAGCCCTGCTGGGTTCCTTGAGAGCCACCAGGGGAGCTGCAGAGCCCTACTTTTGGCTTTCACCACACCTGGGAGTGATTCTGGGTCTGATTAATGAGCCACCTGGAACACTCCAAGGGCCAACATAAAAGCAGCCGCCTCACTCCACTCGGGGAGCTAGAGTCAGGAGGAGGTGGATGAAGCTTTCCTGGAGGAGCGTAGGGGAAAGACAAAGAGAGAAAGAGAGAAAGAAGAGAGAAGAGAGAAGAAGTATGCTATGCTTTATGCACTATTAGCCGTCCCCTGCGGCTCTTTCCGCGTAGTAGTGAAACAGGAAAAACTTTAAAAATCAATAAACAAACAGGTATCGCTAGATAAGCAGAGACAAGGTACGCTCCAAAATGTGGCCAGAGAAAGATCGACTCGAACGGAGGCTGGCGCGTGAGTAAGGTGGGCCCCGCCTGGCTCCCCACTCCTGACGTCACAGTTTCCCCTCCCCCCCCCTCCCCCCACCCCCTTCAGCCCACATCCTCTGTCTCGGATTAGAGCAAATAAATCGCTCCTGCAAGAGAACTATGATACTTAGTGTGATGAGAGAAGTTGCAAAATCAACCGGAATGTTCAAGCAACTTATAGAAAAAAAACCCGATCTAAATCCATTAAGTAGTTCTCTCGTGAAAAGTGAACAGACAGACAGACGTTGGATTTTATATATATATATATATATATATATATATATATATATATATATATACAGTGGAACCTCGAGATACGATCACCTCTGTATACGAGAAATTCAAAATATGAGCGAAAAATTCAGATCTAAATACGAGCATTGGCTCACGTAACGAGCCACGAGCCAGGCTGTGGGTATAGCTCGCGGCTTAGCGAGGGGGCGTGGTAGCTGTAGCGAGCCGCAGGGCGATCTGCGGTGTCTGCGTTTCTCACCTAAGTGCACAGGTGGGAAACTGCCCACATCCATGATTTGTCCTGTGGCTGATGGGCTGGGCAGGGTTGCCACCCGTCCTTTAAAATACGGAATCGTCCAGTATTTGAGAATGAAATTGCGCGTCCCGTTTTGAATCAATACGTATGCGTCCCTTATTTTTTTGTATTAAAAGTGGTAACATTAGCAGCTGCCATGTCTTCCCCGCATATATAGAGAAGCGCGAGCCGGTTAAGGGGGAGAAGAAGTCAAAGAAAAGAGAGGAGAGGAGAGGAGAGAGAATGGAGGTTGCAGGAGGAGGCAGGAATCCGCAGCAGTAGGAAGTCGGTGCGAGAGAGCGAGCGAGTACAGGCTCGCGTGTAGCTGAACAGGCGAGCCAAACAGCTGAAGCAGGACGGTGTAGAGAAGGTCAGCTGCATTAAGTGTCTCGCCTGTTGCAGAGCCCGCATGGTAGAAGCAGGTGAGACGCTAACAGAGAAGAAGCACCGGGGATTGTCATCTGTTTTTTGAAGACTGCTTCCTGTTGACGTTTTAACCTCGTGTTAAAGGATTGTTATTCTTATGTACTTTAAACCTCCACTTCACAACTGTTTTAAGGATTAAAGATTTATTGAATGCTCTACTGCACTTTGGACACCTGTTTTGATTCTTTTAATAATCAGTTATATTATTTACCAGTGTTATTTATTAAAGGTAGACTACAGTATATATAATTTATCAGTGTTATTTGTTAGGAAAATTGATTTTTATGTTAATATATTTGGGATGCGGAACGGATTAACTGGATTTCCATTATTTTCAATGGGGACGTTTGTTCTAGTTACAAGAAATTCGCTATACAAGCTCAGTGCTGGAACGAATTAAACTCGTATCTAGAGGTTCCACTGTATATATATATATATATATATATATATATATAGGATTCAGCGGGTTGGAAAATGGATGGATGGATATATATATAGAGAGAGAGAGAGAGATGATGTGGGGAGCAGAGAAAAGTGCTCCCCAGCTGTAAATAAAACGTGTGTGCTGGTGTGGAACTTGTGTCTGCCTGTCTGAGTTGGGTTAGCGTGGTCCCGGTGGTCCACAAGTGTTTTAAAGCACCTTTATCATGAGAATGATGCTATATAAATAAAATGTATTATTATTACTTTTATTAAAGTTTTTTTTTTTGATGGAAAGAATGGAGTACTCCTCCTTAAAGCCTTGTGCAAACATTCATGTTTACCTGAGTTCTTTTCCACATCTGCATAAAGCATGTATTCCATGTCACACCAGTAAAATCAATTCTATTTATGTCCCTCGCTAAAATAAAATATATTGCAATATACTCAGAAATCTTGCAATATAATCTAACATATACAGTATGTAGTTGAAATGTATATTGTTAAGGTTATATGTGAAATATAAGGAAACATATTTTCCTTCGTCTTATCCACTCACAATAACAATAATAATAATAATTCATTACATTTATATAGCGCTTTTCTCAGTACTCAAAGCGCTATCCACACAGGGAGGAACCAGGAAGCGAACCCACAATCTTCCACAGTCTCCTTACTGCAAAGCAGCAGCACTACCACTGCACCACCAACTCAGTAATCAACCAAAAAACACTAGTTTGTGACGCGTGAGTTCCTGTCTTACACCCCAAAACACGAGGCTGAGGCTCAGTACTTTAGCTAAAATAGCTTTATTAGCTTGAAACAGGAACAGCTCGGATATTTATTGTAGCAGGATCTACCACTCTACTGTACACAGACACAGCAAACAGGCAGAGTCGGGACCAGGCCAGTGGCCAAGTAATCTTGTTCCCTGCATTTACAATGTTCCTTGCATCACCCATCGGTGACAGGCGCGTACAGTGTGATTTCGATCGGCTTTTAGTTGTTTCCGTGGTGCTATGCTGCTGCGCTGCGAACCTGTGGTTGCCTCTGCAACAGACAAGCAGTCCTTCACAGAAGCGGCAGTTGTGCTTCGGTGTATTGTCCCGTTGGGTTGGCGGTCCTAAAAGGGTTCAGAAACCTTACAAGTTAAAATGCTGAACAGCTCAAATTTGGCAGAGTGGTAGTACAGTACGTATCAGCTAAGAAACTACATTTCAGCATATCAATATTTAGGGGTAAAGCCCTCCTATAATAAAAAAATTAAATGCCCAAAAATCCCAGAAACACGTTGAGTAATTGAATTGAAACTTGGTGATGTTAAAGAAAAAAGAAATTAGCCAATGCGTGTTTTTTTTTGTTTTGTTTTATTTTCTCTGTATTTGTTAGAAATAAAACGTTAGCGAATAGGGTATTCATAAACAGCATATCCTTTTTTCGCTTCAGCTATTGTTGCCTAGAGAAATGGGGCATGCAGTTCATGCAAATAAATGCTGCAAGCAGAACAGTGCCATGGTATAATCTGTGGCTGCAGTCGCGTAGAGAAATGGAGCTGCAGTGAGTGCAGGGGAAAAAACAGACAAGGTGGTGATCTGCATGGAAGATGACATATGAAGTGGACAGAGAAAAGTTAGGTGAAACTTAAAGAAGATGTGGTTACCCCTTGGGTACATGGAGTACTCCCTATTCTGTCGACTTCTTCTAGCTTCTCATTTTGAGGTATAAAATACACACAAATTCAAGCCGGATTGGATTATTGACTGCTCTTATATACTTAAATTTCAAAGAACAGGGGAGTTGGGAGGGGGTGGCTTGCCGGTAAAACGTATTCACTCTTGTTGAAAACTATAAGGTGTCCCCTTGTAGGTAAGACCACAATGTGCCACTATGTTCACAGAGCAGAAATGGAGAACTGCTGGTACAGCCCCCATAAAGCCCTGTGTACAACACAAGCTAGGAGTGATGGCACACCTTTGTCATTTTAAACGCTTGCACAGCTCATGGGCAGAACATAGAAGAGCTGGTCATCGTACATAGTCTACCATATTATTCCTTTTCACCTCTTCTTATCTGTACAGTGCTTTAAAGTGTTGAGTTCATTCCATGGAACATGTACTGTTGTGCTTAAAAGTTTGTGAACCCTTTAGAATTTTCTATATTTCTGCATAAATATGACCTAAAACATCATCAGATTTTCACTCAAGTCCTAAAAGTAGATAAAGAGAAACCAGTTAAACAAATGAGACAAAAATATTATACTTGGTCATTTATTTATTGAGGAAAATGATTGAATATTACATATTTGTGAGTGGCAAAAGTATGTGAACCTTTGCTTTCAGTATCTGGTGTGACACCCCCCTTTGCAGCAATAACTGCAACTAAACGTTGAGCCCATTCCTCCGTACAGAACAGCTTCAACTCTGGGATGTTGGTGGGTTTCTTCACATTAACTGCTCGCTTCAGGTCCTTTCACAACGTTTCAATTGGATTAAGGTCAGGACTTTGACTTGGCCATTCCAAAACATTAACTTTATTCTTCTTTAACCATTCTTTGGTAGAATGACTTGTGTGCTTAGGGTTGTTGTCTTGCTGCATGACCCACCTTCTCTTGAGATTCAGTTCATGGACAGATGTCCTGACATTTTCTTTTAGAATTCTCTGATATAATTCAGAATTCATTGTTCCATCAATAAAGGTAAGCCGTCCTGGCCCAGATGCAGCAAAACAGGCCCAAACCATGATACTACTACCACCATGTTTCACAGATGGGATAAGGTTCTTATGCTGGAATGCAGTGTTTTCCTTTCTTCAACAATAATGCTTTTCATTTAAACCAAAAAGTTCTATTTTGGTCTCATCCGTCCACAAAACATTCTTCCAATAGCCTTCTGGTTTGTCCACATGATCTTTAGCAAACTGCAGACAGGCAGGAATGGCTTTCTCCTTGCAACCCTGCCATGCACACCATTGTTGTTCAGTGTTCTCCTGATGGTGGACTCACGAACATGAACATTAGCCAATGTGAGAGAGGCCTTCAGTTGCTTAGAAGTTACCCTGGGGTCCTTTGTGACCTCACCGACTATTACACGCCTTGCTCTTGGAGTGATCTTTGTTGACCACTCTTGGGGAGGGTAACAATGGTCTTGAATTTCCTCCATTTGTACACAATCTGTCTGACTGTGGATTGGTTGAGTCCAAACTCTTTAGAGATGGTTTTATAACCTTTTCCATCCTGATGAGCATCAACAACTCTTTCTCTGAGGTCCTCAGAAATCTCCTTTGTTCGTGCCATGATATACTTCCACAAACATGTGTTGTGAAGAGCAGACTTTGATAAATCCCTGTTCTTTAAATAACACACAGTGCCCACTCACACCTGATTGTCATCCCATTGATTGAAAACACCGGACTCGAATTTCACCTTCAAACTAACTGGTAATCCTGGAGGTTCACATACTTTTGCCACTCACAAATATGTAATATTCAATCATTTTCCTCAATAAATAAATGACCAAGTATAATATTTTTGTCTCATTTGTTTAACTGGTTTCTCTTTATCTACTTTTAGGACTTGAGTGAAAATCTGATGATGTTTTAGGTCATATTTACGCAGAAATATAGAAAATTCTAAAGGGTTCACAAACTTTCACGCACAACTGTAAATGTGTATAGCATGTAAAAGTCAACACTGTATGTAGTAAGTTAAAAGAAACCACAATTCAGGGTACATTGTTTGGATCTAAACCCTTCAAAATATTGCAATGGTACAAGATTACAGATTAAACAGTTATATTCAAATCTGACTGACGCTACCACTTTTACAGGATCTGCTACAGGGAGAAATTAAATTGAATCCCAAAAGTTCTATTATTTCTACTAGCTGCCTACAGTTTTCTGTAAAATGATGTTTTGTAATGACCCATCAGCAAACGCCAAGTCAGTAGAAAAAGCAAGAATTGATCAACGAGAGAAATGTTTTACTCATGGACTTGTACGTAGCATGTTTAGGAGTGACAAGCTCCAGTAAACAAATAATACTGACGCCTGGGTAAATATATATATATATATATATATATATATATATATATATATATATATATATATATATATATATATATATAAAAGTCAAATACCACTGAGTCACTCATCACGAAATCGTCCAAACCATGAGGACTTTGATACTTGAAATTTGGAATGTAGGTTACCCTTGGCCCATAGGTGCTCGCTAAGAAACAATTTAAAAAATTTCGTAGTCCAAGTGCGTTTTGTCTGTATGTCTGTCCGATTTTCATGAGAGAATTACTTAACAGATTTAGATCTGGTTGTTTTCTATAATTTGCTTCAACTTTCTGGTTGATTTTGCGACTTCTCTCATCAAGCTAAGTGCCATAGTTTGCTTGCGGTTCCGATGTATTTATGCAAATCCAACAGAGTGGCTGTGGGCTGAGAGCAGGGGGACGGGGCCTTCCTCATTCACTTGCCAGCCTCTGTTCGAGTTGGTCTACATCTCATCACGTGTTGGAGGCCACCTTGCCTCCGCTTAGCTAGCGATACCTGTTTGTTCAACAGACATTATCATCTACAGATTGTTAAGGAGTAACGTTTGATGTTTTTGAGAGAGAGATCACAGCTATGTGTGGTTTAGAGGGTAGCTGCTGATTGCCAGAGTTATCACGGCCATGTGCTTTTCTCCCCACGTTTGGGAACACTCTCCCATCAGAGCTGAACACGATCAGGTACAGCGCCTACGTCTATTGATTTTTAAAGTTTGTCCTGTTTCATTACTATATGGGCGCAGCCACGGGGTACAGCTAGTATGTATATAAAGCAGAATGTAACCATGTATGTTGTCATCCAGTTGATGCTTAGTAACCACAAGGGGGTGACAGAGAGCCCCAGACACAGCAATACAGTCCACAATATAAGAATACAAGTAAGCCCGCGATTCGCTAGCGAATCGGAAATCCAAGAATGGCAATCAGTTTCTGTTCCGTCCGATATCTGGATGGATGACATATCATGGAGGGTGGGTGCGTCTGGGGAAATGTCATTTAATTAAATAAGCATATCTGTACTAAAGCGGTTTCGTTTTGTGGAGACGTGATTCTGCCTTTGCTGACACCGACTGCTGGCAGAGTGGAGCACAGCAAGTTTAGTTTACAGGTTGTGGTGTTCGTGTGCCAGCCACTAAGTCTGGGAAGCCGCTGGGTTAGAGTTTGTGACCGTTATGTGATCTATATTACTGGCACAGTGGATTAGAGCAAGTGTAGCTCACAGGTTGTGTTGTTTGGGAGCCACCTACTGACTCTGGGAAGCCGCTGCGTTTTGGGAAGCCACTGCGTTTGACTCTGGGGCGGGTGCCACAGTGCATTACGTTGTGTTATTTGGGCACCACCTACTGACTCTGGGAAGCCGCCGCGTTTTGGGAAGTCGCTGCGTTTGACTCTGGGGCAGGCGCTGCCGCGTTTTGGGAAACCGCTGCGTTTGATTCTGGACTCTGGGGCGGGCGCCAAACTGAATGACCGTTATGTGATCTACATTACTGGTACAGTGGATTAGAGCAAGTCTAATTTACAGGTGGTGTTGTTTGGGCACCACCTACTGACTCTGGGAATCTGCCGCGTTTTGGGAAGCCGCTGCGTTTGACTGTACAGGTTGTGTTGTTTGGGCGCTCAGAGGTTGTGTTGTTCGGGCGCCACCTACTGACTCTGGGAAGCTGCCGCGTTTTGGAAAGCCAATGCGTTTGACTCTGGACTCTGGGGCAGGCGCCAAGGCCGCAGTGCGCATGTGCCTCGGTGTGTCCGCCGTGCATATATTAAGTGTGGTTTAGTAAGATAGATAAATACAATAAACAGTTTTAATTCCACAAAGCACCCTCCAATGAACACCTTTCTAACAATTAGCCACAATCTTATATATAAAGCAGACTGTAACAATCTTGCGGTCTTGTATGTATGTTATCATCCAGTTGACACTCGGAATTTTATCATGAAAAATCCGTAGTATTATTTGTCGTTTAATATTTGTTTTTGTTAACTATATTTTCTTCTTGCATTATTCTTACTGTAACAATGTTGTAGGATAGAATTAATTCAACCTAATATCAATTTAATTGACTTTTTTTTCGTCGTCAAAAATTCTGCATGTAAAAACTTATTACTACACCACAAAACAAAAATTAATCTGTCACGTTATAAATCTGTCACGTAATTATATTTTTTATCATCCAGTTGACACTCGGAACGTTTATGGTATGCTCCGTAATTATATTTTTCTCAAACAATTTAAAAAAAACTTTATTTTCTGTCCTGGGCTCCACTGGGTATTTCATATATATAATTATTCTGTACAGAAAAGGAGTCAGTTACTTCACAGAAAAGGAGTCAGTTACTTACTTCTGATGCACCTGATTAACTCTCGACACTATAACCAGAGCCCAAAAACTTTTTCTCTCTCAGGCAAAGCTGTGTAACACAGCTTATATATTATTACATTAGATATAGATTAGATTTATTAATAACAAAGACATTTCAAAATGTGTTGTACATAAGACATGCAATATGCTTTGTGTCGAGAACCATGGAAGATCATTCATGACTTTTAACCTGCCGGAAAAACCTAAACTCTGTCTTCCAACAATTCCAATTTGTTTTGAATTCCTCGTAACTCATTAGGCAGATGTGTCAGCCTATGTAGGCTTAAATTTACTACCTTATTATTTACTTACACTCGGTTAATAATACATTTAGAAGTTGCACTGTCACAATATGGTTTATAGATCTCAGTATAAGAAAGACCAATGAGATATCTATTGGATGATATTGTCAATGCCCGCTTAATATATCTATAGGATATACTGCAGTATACAAAAATGACAGGTATCTTGGAACATCCATTTTAAAATATATGACACAGAATATTATAACTTGAATTTACAGTATATTTAAAAATATATATTGCAATAGAGGGCGGCACGGTGGCGCAGTGGGTAGCGCTGCTGCCTCGCAGTTGGAAGATCTGGGGACCTGGGTTCGATTCCCGGGTCCTCCCTGCGTGGAGTTTGCGTGTTCTCCCCGTGTCTGCGTGGGTTTCCTCCGGGCGCTCCAGTTTCCTCCCACAGTCCAAAGACATGCAGGTTAGGTGGATTGGCGATTCTAGATTGGCCCTAGTGTGTGCTTGGTGTGTGTGTGTGTTTGTGTGTGTCCTGTGGTGGGTTGGCACCTTGCCCAGGATTGTTTCCTGCCTTGTGCCCTGTGTTGGCTGGGATTGGCTCCAGCAGACCCCCGTGACCCTGTGTTCGGATTCAGCGGGTTGGAAAATGGATGGATGGATATTGCAATAGTTCCTAAAATATATTTTATGATATACAATTGTTAGTTTTAAAATTTAATTAAGAAATACATTTTTATATTTTAGAAATTATATTGCAGCATACAATAACTGCAATGACTGACATATTTTACAACACATTTTAGTATACTGCAAGATACTGTAATATATTTATCCTTGAAGTGTTTTATAACATTGTAAATATATTCTTAGAGGTAATAATATATTTAAAAAATATATATTTTACATATATGTCTTTTTCATAAGGGGTTTCCATTTCACTTAACCATCGGGGGATCCAACTGCATTTTCCTATTTTAGAATATGGACACATTCAGTGATTTTTATTTACTTTTTTATTAGAGATTATTATTTATATACTTAATGACAGGTGCCTGCAGAATTAAAGCATGGGTAACACTTTAGGTACTGTAAGAAAACATCTATCACTTATTTACTCTTATGTAACAAGACTTTAACAAAAGCTTCTTTTGGTCTTCATGACTCTTATTAAACACCAGTAGATGGGTTATTCATCTCTGTGCTGTGCGGCGTATTGAAGGAAGGAAGGATTGGATTGTGGTGACTGAGGAAACAAGACCTGTGGAAAGCTACTTTGTTAGATAAAAATAACTTCACTTGAAACCCAGACTGTCTGTGTGTGTGGTTGTTTCTGGAGTTTTGGGGCTCAGTGACACACCCTACAGGCCACAATAGATAGACAGATACAATACAATACAATAGAGTTTATTTTTGTATAGCCCAAAATCACACAGGAAGTGCCGCAATGGGCTTTAACAGGCCCTGCCTCTTGACAGACCCCCAGCCTAGATAGATAGATAGAAATGAAAGGCACTATATAATAAAGATAGAAATGAAAGGCACTTTATAATATACAGTAGATAGATAGATAGATAGATAGATAGATAGATAGATAGATAGATAGATAGATAGATAGATAGATAGATAGATAGATCTTTATTTATCCCCAGGGGGAAATGTGGCTTTTTACAGAAGCTTTTTATATGAATAAGTGCCTAAATTATTAAATAAATTTATATATACACACACACTTTGCTCTGAACTCACACCAGAATGATTAAAAAGGAAGAAACATTTTACAAGAAAGATAACTTCTGACTTGACAGTCCCAGTCCCAGCGAGGCCTTATGCAGGCATATTGCTGTTGGTATGACAGACCCCCAGTCATGTTTCGTGACACACTTCTGCTGAATAATTCATTGGCTGAAAGTCCTCAGTGTTGGTGTGTCACAGGGAGGATGTGCAGCATTGTTCAAAATGGCACTTAGTTTTGTTTTAATTCTGTCATTCATGTTACAGCTTCCATAATCTTTTAAAATCTAAACCACCTTAATAGAAATCTTAAAGAAATTCAGAGTCCAAAAACAATGCATCATGGGCAATGGAGCATGAAAAAAATACACTACAGAATACCATGATGTCTGTTCTTTAGCAAAGAAAGGACTAACCATATGAAAAAACATTAAGAGACAAAAATCATTTAGCATGTGAAGGCTCATGCAAACAGTATCGCTATTCTTTTGCTGTAGTCAGAATAATTTGTGTGGTTTAGTTTGCTCTAGACACATACTACCTGTGCAACTTATTTTTTTAAATCTTCAAAATTATAACACTTGAGACACATCTCAACAGCAGATACCTGAATTGAAAACTATGTGAGTGATCAAAATATATTATTACAGCATATTCTGTACCAAGTAAAGACATAATTCACAAATCAGTGAAGACCAAGTTCGTTCTGCCATAGTTTCCAGTACTTACCCACTGAAAGGATCCTTCAGAATGAAATTGTTTCCACTAGAATGAGGTTTATTTATAGTCTTCACAGCAGTCAGTGGGGCTTTGCAGCTTTAATTAAAGCTCCCATCTCAATTACCTAAACACAGTGAAGTGTAATCACTATGGACTACATTAAAGCAAAGTCCCTGCAGAAAACACAGGAGTGATCAAATGTCTTGCGATAACGTGATTCATTAACAGCATGGACTCCTCAAAGGCCATGGCTGGCTTATGTGTATTGACGCTCGTAAGTGTTTAGTGGTTAAGAATAGTGTGCCTGGTACTGCTGCAAAATAAAATTATTAGTTTATGGTTTAATCATGAAAATCTACCTTTTCCACGTGAATCATCTTGCACATTAAACTAAGCTGGGTCACTTTCTACTGACTGTCACAAAACATTTCAAGGAGGTGGAAGCTTCTGTCGCACCCTACTCAACTGTGTTTAATCTCATTCAGGAAAAGATCCCTGTTGCCCCGCGGGAGAAAGACTTTCCAAGACTAAGGTCATAAAGCTTATGAAACCGTTTCTGGACAAAGGCAGAGCCATAAAGACAGTTGTGTGGAGCTTCCACCTGCAGCTGAAGTGACTTCAGTACACATGTACTTTGTCAGCATGGCCGTGTCGATCAAACAGAGGAAGCTCTACAGTTTACTTGTGACTTTACGCTGTAGGAAGATACATAAATAAATCTAGGTAAATAACATTCAATCTGGCTTTTATATAAGTAACATATAAATGTTTTTATATAAAGACCATCACAAAACATAATCACAAACAGGACTTTGCATGATTCCTTGGTGAGCTCTGTAAGCTGTGCAGTTTGGTTGAAGGACAGGTGTGGGGCAGACTGACTGGCAGGATGACGCCCGATCTCTTGCTAGATCCAAACAGTGCCATCTTTCACCTTTACGCCTGGTGCAGCTGCGTTGTTCTTATATGTGAGTGGACGTTTCTTGTGGGGATGGGGGCTTCTGTTCTCTTTCTCCAATGTAGAACCCTCATCCTCATCTGAGTTCACCTCTGTTATAGTATGTCTTTATTTAAAAACAGCAGTGTCAGATTGGGGCGAGCGTGAACGTGGCTGAGAGAATAAAAGTGAATTAAAAAAACCCTAACCTTTACAAGTACCATATATTTACATCAGCTGTTACAGACTCAAATCAAATGTATGTTTTTATTGTATAACTAGGCAACCCGCGGCGTAGCATACGCCGCATAATTATTTATTGATGACTGAACACTTCCTGAAAGACAGAGTTGTCCAAATGGGGTGGGTTTGAGGATACAACTGTGAATGAATGAAAAGATGGAACTCTGGAGAGAGCAACATACAATTGTCCGTGACTGAAAACTGGGTTTGGCAAATACAGGCATATCTTTTTGAAAGTTTGGCCCTGTGCCTTATTAATTGTCATTGCGAAGGCAAATCTAACAGGAAATTGTCTGCATGTAAAAGTAAAAGGCAAATTTGAATCTGATGGGGTCAGGGATATCCGGGGAATAAGGACAGTTTGTGAGGTAGCAGCTGAGGTTTCTGAGAAGCATGATGACTGAACCAATTTTAATTTTGAGTTTATGCGGAGGCATGACAGTGGGAGTAAGACTATTACGAAATTCTTCGGGGAATGAAAGTTGATCTGCAGGATCGTCTGTGACGATGGAGTTAACACTGGTAAAAGTCACTTCGTCGGTAGGGATAAGTTTCAGCACTTGTTCATTAAGGTGTAGCGAGTCTTCGTTGGTGACGCTTAATATAGCTCGCGTGTGGAGTTGTTCCAGAGTGACAGTTGAGAAGTCGATGTCGCCATATAGTTGTTGAACGGGATCAGAAATAAAAGGAAAACAATGTGAAGGCAATGTCACAGGTGTTCCTGTGGTATAGTGGGTCCACAGCTCCCCTTCAAAAGGCCATTTTTAAATAAATAATCACCGCGCTCGCGGCATAGTGAGGGGTGTGGTAGTGTGGCTGAAGCGGTTTCCGGGTGCAGTCGTGCTGTGGGCGTTTCTCACCTATGCAGTGAGCGAGCGAGTGAGGAGAAAGAGAAAGCCGGTACGGTAGAGCAAGCAAGAGCAGGCTCACGGCAGGTGAGCAGATAGCCTGGGTGTTTGGCTGACACCCGGGGGAGTAATAGTTGTGGTCGCTTTCGCTGAGATTACTTCAGAGAGCGGGAGTGACTGGAAGGTGGGAGACAGGAGTCGGGACTTGGGACGTGGTGTCCCCAACGTGAGAGCCTTGGTCGTTGGGGAATCCCAAGTCACTGTCAGGCACAGAGAAGGTCAGCTGCTGAGAGAGCGTCTCGCCTGTTGCAGGGCCCGCATGGGTGAAGCAGATGAGACGCTAATGAAAAAGAAGCACTGGGCTTATTGGTTTTTAAAGACTGCTTCCTGCATTGTGTTTTAACCTCAGTTTTAAAGGATTGATTGTTTTTCTATTGTTGTGTTTTTTAAACTTTCACATTTCTTTTAAGGATCCCATGATCTTACAGTTGGTGGGCGGGGCTCTGTGAGTTGGTGGGCGGGGCTCTGTCGTGTGTATCTAATGGTCTCTGTCTTGTGTGCCATGGTCGGCTGCTTAGTGAATTGTTGGTGGGCGGGGCTCTGTGAGTTGGCAGGCGGGGCTCTGTCTTGTGTCTTGCCTGCCATGGTCGGCTGCTTTAGTGAATTATATATATACATAGTAACAATAAGAGCAGCTCACTACTCAAAATGTTTATTTTGGTACGCGGCAAAGTCTCATACCCATGACCTTTTGAATAGTAGTCAACAGTTCTTACTGCTGTACTACCAAAGAAGTCATGACAATGACCCACACTAACCTGATTTCTTTTTCTTCGGTTATAGTCTTGTATAAAGGTGCACTTGTTTTGTTATACCTTTTGTGAAAGTGCTTATTTGATATTTGGACTTCAGTCTTCACACATTATATACTTCATGTCAAAATTTTGTCGTTAGTACTAAAACATGGAAAAAGTTTGTCTTTTAAGTACGTGTTCAACAACTTGCATTTCCTTTCATCCTACACTTTCATAGATCTTTGTAGACAGGGAACATGAATGAAATGCATGTGTTCCAAATAACAATCTATTATTTACCCTCTACAGCTCCTGGTACCTCACTCCCAGATAAACAAGGCTTGAGCTGGGAGAGCTTTTTGCCCTTTCTGCAGTGATGGGGAGGATGGGATAGCAGTCTCTTGCTCCTTTTGCTGTTTTTTCATAGGCTTTGGTAATTCTAATATTAACAGCATTCTTTGTAGAAGAAGTAACACATAAATGTGAGGAGGGTAGAAAGTTCAAGATGAGCAAATCCCCATCTAATGCCATTATGAAAAAAGAAGCAAAAGGATTGTGGCAAACTCATGCAATTGATATGACACCCCACATCTTAAGCCTCTATGGGCTCAAGTGAACTTGGGTTGGCTGAGAGGTTTTGGTTTTGACACAGTGAAGAATCTTTCTTCCGGTGTTCCAACCAGAATTTGTAAGGCTGATGTTATGATGTTTCTCAATCACTCGGTCGCAAGTTGCAATTGATTATAATGGCAGTTGGTGGCTACCCTGACAATCACATTCAAACCACGCTTTGACAATCCCGCTGAATTCAATAAGTACTGTAGGATCCACCCTTCCATCCACTCTGACAATCGTGCTCGATTTAGTATGGGGTTTATAAGCGCTTGGTGGCTCTTAAAGACACTTGAATGAAGAAAAGTGGATCACGACACTAAAACATTTGAGAAACACCGACTAGCTGAGTTCCTAAGCATGATGGTTCCAAACAATAACTCAAAATTCCCACTAGTGTGGATAAAACCATCAGAACCAGGGTAGACACACAAGGGAAATGAAGACTCTTATAAAATAGATTATTTATCTTTACCAAAGCTCTGTTTACAAAAATAAGCCCTGAGGAGCACCAAGAAACAGAAGGCAATGCCTTCAACAGGCAATGCCAAGGTCCCAATGCAAAATTCAAGACATGAAGTAAAAAGAAAGAAAAAAAATTCACAAAAATCCTGTATATTATAAAACAGAGAATGGCACTAAAGGAACTCACCACACCACGAGCGCATTCACAATGAACCACAAGAGACTGTGAGTTTTTCTAAGCCTTTACAGGGTGGAGGGCAGTCCCTTGATGGTGATGGGCAAGTGGAACTACCCACAAAAAACACAGAATATAAAAGAAGATACCAACCATCCTTTTTAAGGAGTAAGTTCAGAGATATGTAGGTGGAAGAGCCTGTGGTGTCCTGGATAAGAGACGATCTGCTGGGCAGACTACAGTTTGGGAGACTCAACAACTGTGAGCAATACTGGAGCACAACAAGGAGCAGTCCTGTCTCCTTTACTCTTCACTTTGTACACCTTTAAGACTATAAATATAACAGCAGGTCATGTCACATGAAGAAATTCTCAGATGATTCTGCACTTATGGGGTGTATTGATAAGGGGAATCAGATGGAGTATAGAAATCAGGTGGAGAACAGTCCCTTGGTACAAAAAGAATTGTCTGCACCTTAACATCAGCAAAACCAAGAAATTCCTACAAGTACGTAGGGGTCTCATAACACAGAGGAACTGTTTGAGAAAGGACAGAGCAGGCTCATCTTACTTAAGACACTGGGTGTCCTTTAATGTGGGAAGTGACATCCTTCACATCTTGGTGATGGCCTTTTCTACATTGTGGTGTCACTTCAAGAGAGGCCCACCGAATCAACAAGCTATTTAAAAGGGAGCCTCAGTTATGGGATGTACCTTGGACCTCCTAGAGTAGGAGAGAATTAAAACAAAACTGAGTGTTATTATGAACAGCATCATCTTTCTGACACACTAACACTGAGGAATTTCAGCCAACAAATTATTCAGCAGAAGTGTGCCAAGGAATGCCATGGAGGCTCCTTTATATCAAACAGCAATATGCCCACCTTAGGCCTCACCGAGACTGGGACTGCCAAGGCAGTTTTCTTTCTTTTACAATTTGTCTTCCTTTTTAGTCATTTTGGTGTGTGTTCAGAGAATAGTGTATGTATACATATTAATTTATCTATCTATTTATGTATTTATTAATTTAAAAAACTTTCGTAAAAAGCCAAGTTCCCACTGGGGATAAATAAAGATCTATCAATCTATCTAAACTAATTAACCTAAAATATTAACCTAAATAAAGAAATCAAAAACGTGCAAAAAAGACATAAAAATGGTATTTGAACCCCAGCCAGGGAATTAACCATGATGGGCAATGTCAGTAGGCTTTCATTTTATTTGTTTAACGAACTTTCTTTAACTTAGATTAAATAGTTACCATATATACTCGCGAATAACTTCTTTCGCGGATAAGTCAGGAGTTGATTTTACTGTATAATTTCTGGTATTTTATAATGTCGGTCGTATAAGTCGAATGCGGAAAACTCACACTATTGGTTCAAGAGATTATGATATGCCAATGCCCACCTGAGAGAGTAACCATGGAGCACACGGCTTCTTTTTTTGTATGTGGGTGCGGCAATGCGCTGTATCAGCGTGTGCTCCTGACCTCTCTCTCTCTTGTGCCTATTTGACCACACGGTAATACCTGAACTATTCCGAAGCAACATTTGCACTGATTTGTGTTTTTGTATCTCACACCCTCATACACCTTTATCGTAAGAGCATCCCTTATCTACGATGGAGCGTTCGATCAGAACAAAATATGAAGCCGGTATTAAATTAAACATTGTTGAAGTAGCGAAAGAAATTGGTAACTGTGCTGCTGCAACAAACTTCTATGCACCTGAGAAACTGATGTGAGATTGGAGGAGGCAAGAAGATGTAATAAAAAAAATGTAAGCGTTGCATTTTTGAACGGGCACAAAAGTCGAGGTCTGATTTTACAATCAATTTTTCGGGTTTCAAGACCTGACTTATACGTGAGTATATACGGTAATAGGAATGACTTACCTTGGATTTTCAAGGAGGAACAAGAGATACTCTTTATAACAGCAGTGCTCCAGGCAAATGTGCCAACATGCCAGTATCAAACTACTACTATGGGAGGAAGAAGTTTGCAATGAGTATAGTTGAACCCAGCAAGGAAAAGGATCTGTTGAGAAAAGATAGAATAGTGAAATGAAGAGCTCAAGGAGGTGCAGGCTGGTTTACCTGCTCTCAGGAGGAAACACACTTGTCTAAGGAGCATACACATGAGGACTAAGGGAAATAAAGGTGTATTTTCTCAGTGAGAGAGAGCGGTCAGGGAAAGATAGCATTTAACGGGACTCTCAATTGGCAGACATCGCTGGCATCATCTCGGAAAGGATGGACAGTTCTCACCCGATTATAAAAAAAAACAAAGAGCAGATGCTACAGGTTGTCTTTTGGTTGTCTGATCTCTTTCTTCATCATGACACTGCTAATCTTATTCTTGGCCAAGCCTTTTAATTGCTTTATGTATCTCTTTTCAGCTTCACCAAATTTTGTTCCACTATGTGGGCTCATAAATTTAACTTGCTCTCTTTTGGAAATGAATCCATGTGTGAGTAACATCAATGTGTACAGCCTTGATTATTAAACAAGTGAAAATTACTCCAAACCTCTTGACAAGACTCCGCCGTCTTTTAACTTGAAAAGTTCATAATAATAATAATTCTTTACATTTATATAGCAATTTTCTCATTACTCAAAGCACTCTTCACACAGGGAGGACCCAGGAAGTGAACCCACAATCTCCTTACTGCAAAGCAGCAGCACTACCACTGCGCCACCTGTGAAGTTCTAAAATAATTACCTCAAGCATTGGTGAAAGATGGTAATCGGATAACAAGACACTTTCAGACAAATCTGCTATTTTTGTATATTTATGAAATTACTAAATCTTTCTACATTTTTAAGTAGAAAAAACATGTTCTTGAAAGTTTCTTAATTCTGTGATTTATATGTTATGCAATTGTCAAAGATAACACTTAAATTGCCATCTGATTCAGTAAAACTAATGGTGATTCCAACTGAGTTAAAAAGCGACAAAATGTTGTTGTAGTCTGTGAGTATATTGGTAACGGCAGATGAAAATCAAGCAGAATTATGTAGTGATCAGAAATTGCTTCACTTAAAGGTGTAACATTTAAATTTTGAATCTCAGCTTCCTAAGTAATAATTAGATCTAATGTGTGATTATGGCAATGAGTTATGTAATTGATAATCTGATAAAACTCTTTTGAGTTTAATAAATGAGTTAAACATTTGCTGAAGATGTCAGTTTCCACATCAATGTGTGTATTGTAATCCCACAACAACACGATTATAATTTATGGCTAAATCTGAAAAAAATGACTGAATTATACTGGAATCTGTTTTAATATCTAATGCAAGTGCCTTAAGGGATATACATTTGCTTACATTTTTAGAGGTGATTTAGAGTAATTACTACTCCTCCCGCCATTTCCAATGAAAATATAAAAGTTCAGAAACGTTTTGAATGTCCCTCATAGAAGATGCCCCACAAAGGGGATTCTGGGAAGCAGCTAAAGGAAAATAAAGGTGGGATAAACAACAGTCTGTAATTTAGAATCATAAGGTTATGGCCTAGATTTTGTTCTGGTCAGTCAGGCACTGTCACTGCCATATTATGGGATAAAACAAAAGATCCCCTTCAGTTAGGATAAAGAACATCTTTCTTGAAAAATCCAGGCCTTTCCAAAAAATCATTCCTTTTTCTTCTTTCGGCCGCTCCCGTTAAGGGTTGCCACAGCGGATCATCTTTTTCCATATCTTCCTGTCACCAAAAAATCATCCCAGTTGTTCACAAAGGCTGTGCTTTTGTTTGCACACCAGATTTCTAACCAGCAGCGAAGGAAATGAAATCTGCTATAAATCACATTCTGTCAATATAATCTTGGTAAGGGGCCAGGCACAATGACATTTTTTCATTTCCTTTTAGCTTTACTGAATATAGATATGACGTTCCTGTAGATTACAAAAAAAAATATATAAATTTTTTTTTTAAGAAAAATGATTTTATTTATTTATTTTCGGCGCTCAGCGGCACATCTGTTGAAAGTGAGAACAAAAAAAGTTCATAATTAATGACTTCATAGTGTGGAATGTTAGAATTCTAAATAATGTTAATCCACCAGCTAAATCTAAATGCCTCCCAGCAACAGCGGTATCCGACATAGAGGCTAAATTGGACCCTCTGGCCAACAATGAAGTGTCTACCTTATTGTTACATGTTGGCAATAATAATATCTATTTTTAAATGATTTTATTTAACTTGACTCCTCTGTCTGTTTCTCTGTCCGAGTCAAATCTTTAAACCCACTTTTGCCAAAGTGAATTTCTTCAAATTTTGTATATGCGTTTATTATCGATGACAATACAATAATCCGTCAAAACCGATGCAATTACATAACAATTTTCGGCATAATCGATGGTTATGCAATTCCAATTAACACACACACAACAAAGATGGAGAGAGAATATAGTGTGATATAAGAGCATACAAGTGAGAGACGAATTGGATTGCCCCCATTTGCCTCTTCCAGGGAGTGGAGTGGATAAATAAGCGTACCGACTTGTATACTCTTGCAAAGGAGTAGCCTTGATGAACACCATGGGGAAGTACTGGCGTAAGCTTGCCGTTCTGTCACTGATGTTTTTTTTTTTTCGCAGCTACTGAGCGCTAACCTATAAGAGGCTAAATAGAAAAATAGAGACCACAGAAGCTGTTGTATCTTCCTTGAACCTTTTGTGAAAGTGTTTATTTGATCTTTGGACTTCAGGCTTCACACATTATATAGTTTATGCCTACATTTTGTCATTTACTACTAAAATATGAAAAAAGTTTCTGTTTTAACAATTTGTTTACACAGATAATTGTAGAAACGGAACACACATGAAATGCATGTGTTCCAAATAACTATCTATTATTTCCACTCTAAAACTCCAGTACTTCACACCCAGATAATCAATCAAGGCATGAGCTGGGAGAACTTTGTGCATGTTCTTCGGCGGTGGGGGATGGAATATCAGGCTGCTAGCTGCTTGTCTTATTTGGCACATTTACAGGACAAAAGACGCTGAGGGAGAGGTGCGAAAGGATTTAAGGTGGGCCAGATCTACGAGTTTTTTCGTAGGCTCTGGTAATTCTAGTGCTAAACAAGGCCCCTCTTACCTGGTCACTCAGTTTTCAGACGGTCAACTCTGGGAAGAGCCAAGGTGGACTCCAAACTTCTTCCAGTTCATTATTGAGGCCACTGTGATCCTGGCATCACTCAAAGTTGTAGAAATATTTTTATCCCCATGTCCTGATCTATACCTTACCACAATTTTACTGCAAAGGTCTACAGAGAGCTCCTTGGACTTCAAGTTTTGGTTCTTGAACTGACATGCAATGTCCAAACAATTCAGTTTACCACAGGTGGACTCCAATCAAGTTCTAGACACATCCCAAGTAGAATTAAAGCAGACCACAAATTGGGTCTGACTATTTATATTGTGACACTAGAGGGCACTGCAGCTCCTCAAACCCAACACAACAGACACAAGGCACAACAGACACAGCCTCTTCCGCTCCTTTCAACTCTGACTCATCTGAGTGAGTGTCGGTCAAGTCCTCTTATATTGGCCAACCTGGAAGTGCTTCTGCTCCTCCACCCACATGATCTCCAAACACTTCCAGGTCAGGCGGAAACATCATGCCAGATGGCTCCTCCATTTTTGACAAGGTACCCAACAGGGTAGAGATATAGAACTCCAAGTCCATTGGTGTCCTGTGGGAATCCAGGGCACCACTGCAATCCAGGGGAGCTGCCATCTAGCATTCTGGGGCAGGTAGTGCCCTAAAGAGGCTGCTTTCCCCCATCCTCCCATTTCTTGTGTGTCCCGGCCTGGTTGGGCTGCCAGCTGCTTCTTACAATATGAATGAGCGATTTCAGTTACCTCTCTAAAACACATTTTCACTTAGTAATTATGGATTATTGAGTGTAGATTTATGGAGAAAAAAAGACAAATTTATCCATTTAAAATTAAAACCACAACACAATGAAGTGTGCAGAAACTGAAGGGGTCTGAATGCATTCTGAATTGACTGTAGCTGTCCTCTGTAAATCAAGTGTACAATCCAATGGTACATAATACCATAATTTCACATAATATTCGCGGGTTCTAACTTCCTTTTAGGTTCTCCTGTGGGTTGACATCCTTTTTTCTGCATGTGCAAGTCCATTTACGTTCCGTCTGTTTTTCTGATGTAGGGCTAGATTGGAAGGGGATGGGGTTTTACTTCTTTTTCTGTCTTGTACTATTTCCTTTTTTTTGTAATAATTTTTTCAATAAAAAAGATATTCCAGTAATCAAAAGACTCCAATTAGTATACAGAAATATGTTTTACTTAAACGCTTATACATCAAATTTCATCATTAAGCTCATAAGAGACAGACAGAGACAAGATACATTATTTTTTTCTTTTATGCATAAATGTGTCAACACAAAGTCAAAGATAATAGCTCTAAATACAGGAACATATAATGCTTACAGTAATTACCTGTTTCTTTTAATACTACTTGATAATATTTTATTTCTCTTTAGTATTTTTAAAAAGCTTTCCTTGATCTTCTTAGTCCTTAGGCAGTAGATTATGGGGTTAAACAAGGGTGGGATTACATTTTGTAGCAGTACTGCCATGATCCGCATATCTGCCGACACATTCGGAACTCTTCCCACAGGGTATGTTCCAACAGCAACGAGGTAAAATACAGCAATAATAAGCAAGTGTGTGCTACACGTGTAGAAAGCCTTCAGATACCCAGTAGAGCTCCCAGCTCTAAGAACCGAAGTAATGATCCGTATGTAGGAAAACACAATGAAAGCAAATGGACCTATTGTTACAAAAAGGCCTGAAACTAAACCGGCATAGTTGCTAACAGTTGTGTCACTGCAGGCTACTTGATGAAATGCAGCATTTTCACAAAAGCAACTCATCAGCTTGGAGCCACACAATTGGAGTCTGGAGGTTGTGATGACAGGAAATAGCATAATGATAAATGCACTTACCCAGCAAGAGATGATCTGTTTTTTGACCAAATAGTTGTTGGTCATTGAAAAATAGTGGAGCGGTTTGCAGATAGCAACGTATCTATCATATGACATAAGGGCAAGGATAAAGGATTCTACCGCGATTGTGGCGCTAATGAAAAACATCTGAATGAAACACGCCGGGATGGAAATGACATTCGAACCTGAGCCACAAACTGCTAATAACTTGGGAACCACAGTGGTTGTGATAATGATATCACTAAAAGCGAGATTAGCTACTAACAAATACATTGGTGTGTGCAGCTCCTCGTCAAGCAAGAAGATACCAATGATCAGGATGTTACTAAGTAAGATGCAAATATATACAAAGAGAAAAGAGGCAAAGATGATGTTCTTGCTTGCTTGGTCCTGAAGTCCCGGGAAACCAACAATGATGAATTCCTCGACTATCCCTTTAGACTGGTTTGGTACTGACATCATGACTCTTCAGTTTTTGATTTAGTCCTGCAAAAAGAAAACATTCTTTTAGTTTTATTTTAACCTAAAGGCAATAAAACTTAATATCTGGGCCTTCAATATATTATGTCAATAGATTAGGAGAAAATATGTACATTTCAGGTCATACAACAATATAAGAAAAGTTTTAATAAGAACCAGCTATTCAGTTACCAAGGTCTTGTCAATTGCGATTCATGTAACATTTCCAAAATGCTATTGAGGTTTCTGTCATGGAAAAAATTAAATTCAAGGCTTCACAATCGATCTGGTAATATTTATTATTCCCCACCCAAGTATCTTCTCCCTGCTGTGGAGAAGAAGCAAAATCTACAGAAGGTGGCACTTCCTTGTTCTCTGAATTGGAGAATCCGAATTGTTCCTTATGTATTGGAGAGTAAACCCATCAGTAAGTAGCAATAAAAGTTCATTTCTGGTTCACCATCTCTTACCTTTCACAGGAAACTGTCTCTTTTATAATGAGTTCTTTTCTTTTTTTCTGCCTTCTCTATGGTTGTTAAGTAATGTTCTACATGGATTCTGGGGTTTTGAACCATGAGAAAAATTATTTTGAAATTGGGTTTGAAAAACTGGCAACAGTTAAAAAGATGACATTTTATATCGCAACTCCATTTTGTTTGTTTGCCACAGTGATCCACCCCAACAGCCCCTGGGGGTATGCGATGTGAGCCATCATCCAGAGCACAGGCGTAAAGGTCAGCTCAAATCATCTGTAATTATTCTCTGTTTGTTTTTGAGTAGCCGTTTTCTCTGACTGCCTTACTGGTTTTTCAAGCAAAATATTTATTTTGCCTTTAGACTTTGATTTTTAGGTTAGAGATCCGATTGGTCAGCTGACCTTCTGGGATTGGCCTCTGCCAATCTTTGACCACAACTTTCCTCCTAATTCTATGCTGAAATTTTCACTGATTTGCCTTGATTCAGTACAGGTGCGTCATTATAGGATGCTGGTGACAACTTAACAGTCAGTCAGTCAGTCATTTTCTAACCCACTTAGTCCTGATCAGGGTTTTGGGGGTGCTGGAGCCTATCCCAGAAGGCACAGGGTGTAAGGCAGGAACAAACTCAGGACAAGCTGCCAGTCCTTTCCGGCCTAACGCACACACACACGCACACACACACGCACACACACACGCATACACACACAGCCCAATCACACGCTAGGGTCAATTTAGTATCACCAATCCACATAACTTGCATGTCTTTGGACTTTGGGAGGACACTGGAGTACCCAGAGGAAACCCATGCAGACACGTGGAGAACATGCAAACTCCACACAGGGAAGTGCCAGGATGTGAACCCTGGTCTCCTTATTGTGAGGTAACAGCACTAGCACTGTGCCACCCACAACTTAACAGGCATTTAAGTTATACATATGCATGTACGGTATGCTGACTTAAGGAAATGTACTTCATAATAAAAATCATAATTCAATTACTGTGGCTCATTCAGGGCTGCAACCTTAATTGTTTGAGCAAATAAATATAAATTTAAAAGTTTCCCCTTACAATTGACATATAAGGCACTATATGATAAATAGATAATGGAAGGTGTTATATACACATAGATATGACATTACACTCTTTAGAGAATATAAGTTTATCCATATATTTCCCAACTACTATGCTTGGGTCTTAGCACTAGAATCCCTGAAGCCTACTAAAAATCTCATAATCCTGGGACACCTTCAATTCCTTCGCACCTCTCCATCAGCGTCTTTTGTTTTGTAAATGTGTCGATCAGCACAAGCAGCAAGCAGCCTGCTGTCCCATCACCTCCCTTGACGGAGCTCAACTCGGGCAAAAAGCTCTCCCAGCTCATGCCCCAAGGCTCCTTATCTGCATGTGAGGTGCCTGGAGTTGTATAAGGTACATAATACAGTATATTGTTATTTGGAATACATGCATATTATGTGTGTTCTGTGTCTACAAAGATCTGGGTAAGTGTAGGATCAAAAGAAATGCTGAACACATACCTAAAGCAGAAACATTTTCCATGTTATACTAATAATGATGTGAAGTGTATAATGTGTGAAGACTTTAGTACAAATATCAAATAAACACGTGCGCTTTTATTCAAGAATATAACCAAAGTAATAAAAAAAAATCATTTCATTTACATGTTGTTGTCAATGAGTTACAAACCCAAACTCAAATGTCAATCGACAGAAAGCTCATATGTATTCCTGGATGGTGCAGAGGTTTGAGCTGCTGCCTTATTACTGAAAGGCTGCAGGTTCGAGTCCTGGCACTCTGTGTTTTGAGTAGTGAGCTGCTATTATTATTATTACTATAATATAATAAAAACATACATTTGATTTGAGTCTGAAACACCCCGGTATAAATTTTGGCTACTTGTAAAAGTTAGCGCCTTTTTTTTTATTACTCAGTTTTATTTTGTCAGTGACGTTCACATGGTATAACGAACTTGCCTTTCCCTCTCTGAGTTGATGCCGTTTAATCTCCATTCTTTTTCCAACAGCAGTGATGACCACAGTTTTGTACTGTGGTTGATGCCTGCTCAGAACTATTTCTTGTACCAGCAATCAAAGATAAATGTCCTGTGACCGCTATCAGACTGGAAAAAGGCACAATGGACTGCAACACTGCCACACAACTCTGCTCGGCACCATAAAGCAAAATGGGACTTCAAACCTGCAGCTAAAGTCACTTCAGTACATGAGCAATTCGTCACGCTAGTGTTTAGATCTGGCAGTGCCATACTGATGGTGTATGCGCCCAAAAAGAAGTAGCCTTTGATTTCAGTCTGTAGCAGATGGTGTCACTTGAATTTTTTGTTATTCAGTTTTATTCTTGAATAAAAGCACACTTGTTTTGTTATACCTTTGCGAAAGTGTTTATTTTATATTCCAGTAACCACTTGAATGAGATCAAATCTGTCGCTGCCTCTCTCATATACGCACACACACTTTCATACATGAAAACGTCAGTATTTGAAAATGCTATGCCTTTTGAACATGAGTTGTCATTTGAACATATTTTTTTTTCAATCTTGCCTGTACTCCGCATTATGGTGCATGGTACTGAAAATGTATGGCACTGAAAATGCAGACAGACTTCTTACAGTACAGGCAAGATAAAAAAAAAATATGAACAATTCGCCACGCTAAAGTGACTTTAGCTGCAGATGAAAGTCCCATTTTACTTATGGTGATGTGCAGAGGCCCACAATTGTGTTGGCTGATGCTAGCAGCTACGACTTAGGAGTCGCATTGCTGCAAATACATGGAGACAGAGAACAGCCTGTGGCCTTTGCTCTAGAAAAGGGGTGCCCACACTTTTTAGGCTTGCAAGCTACTTTTAAAATGGTTGAAATGATCTACCTACATTAAAAATTATATATATATATATATATATATATATATATATATATATCTATCTATACTAATATATATATATATCTATACTAATAAAAGGCAAAGCCCTCACTGACTGACTGACTGACTGACTGACTGACTCATCACTAATTCTCCAACTTCCCGTGTAGGTAGAAGTCTGAAATTTGGCAGGCTCATTCCTTACAGCTTACTTACAAAAGTTAGGCAGGTTTTATTTCGAAATTCTACGCGTAATGGTCATAACTGGAACCTGTTTGACTGACTGACTCATCACTAATTCTCCAACTTCCCATGTAGGTAGAAGTCTGAAATTTGGCAGGCTCATTCCTTACAGCTTACTTACAAAAGTTAGGCAGGTTTTATTTCGAAATTCTACGCGTAATGGTCATAACTGGAACCTGTTTGACTGACTCACTCATCACTAATTCTCCAACTTCCTGTGTAGGTAGAAAGCTGAAATTTGGCAGGCTCATTCCTTACAGCTTACTTACAAAAGTTAGGCAGGTTTCATTTCGAAACGCTACGTGTAATGGTCATAACTGGAACCTGTTTTTTGTCCATATACTCTAATGGAGGAGGCGGGAACGAAGGCAAATGACGTTAATTGTTGACTGTCTTTTAATACT
>NC_041397.2:301242433-301307433 GCF_900747795.2 Erpetoichthys calabaricus | reverse complement strand
TTTTTGTCCATATACTGTAATAGAGTGCACCTCCATGGCCGTGGGAGGCGGAGTTGCGTATCGCGTCATAACGCCACCCACGTAATCACGTGAACTGACTGTGAACGCAGTACGTACAAAACAAGGAAGAGCCCCAAAGAGCGCTGAAGAAAACATTCATTACACAATTGAGAAGGCAGCGAAACAATAAGAAGCGAGCGAGTGACGCATACAAGCATATTCATAAGTGCAGCTACTGCGGAAACAAAGCACGGTGTAAACCGTAAGTTTAAATTAAGTTTATAGAAATGCTCCCGCTGCCGTTTGCAATACAATATTCGCGATTTACAAGTTTAATGAGAAGACACGAGGTATAAACGAGACTTTGGATCACTTTGTAACGGAGTTAAAATTGCTGTAGCAAGAAACGTTTAAGTGCCGGATCTTAGCTAACATTAAATAAAGCCGTGGACATCGCAACATCACACAAGAGAGCGGCTCACGTGAACATATGAAGCGACTGACGCATACAGACATATTCATGAGTGCAGGTACTTCGGAACAAAGAACCGTGTAAACCTAAAGTTTAAATTAAGTTCATAGACCTACAAAAGGTTGCCATTGATTTGAGGCAAGATTGCTTTTCTCCTGTACAACTATACGTTGCATTCTCAACAGTAAGCTTGCACGGCTTGCTCATATTACAACTGGAGTGCTGAACTGACAATGTGATATACAAACAGAACAATCGTAAAAACAGGATTAAATAAAAAGGCTGCTTCCGTTGGCAAAGCAACGAAAAAGGAAGACCTTATATGACGTTCGTTTATAAAACAGCGGAGAGGCTGTGTGAAGTCAGCTTCACAAAAAAACAGATCCTTAACAAATTTTTATTGGTATATTTTCACTCAATTTAAAAGGTTTTCTTCTTAATAAAAATTTAAAAGCAGTACTTCGCCGCTGCAAAGCACGGGGTTGTATATATATAGATAGATAGATAGAGATATATATGTATATATATATATATATATATATATATATATATAAATAGATAGATATATATATATATAAATAGTTATATATATATATATATATATATATATATATATAGATAGAGAAGATAGATAGAGATATATAGATAGATAGATAGATAGATAGATATATATATATATATATATATATGTAGATAGATAGATAGATATATGTGTATGTATGTAGATATGTATATATGTGTATATATATGTAGATATGTAAATATGTATATGTATATATATGTGTCTGTATGTGTGTATATATATATATATATATATGTGTGTGTGTATATATGTATGTGTGTATATGTATGTGTATATATATGTTGGTATATGTATATATATGCGGATGTGTATATGTATATATATATGTATATATGTAGATATGTGTATATGTAGATATGTATATATAAGTATATATGTTTATGTATATATATGTTTACATAACCTCTTTAACACACTACTTCTCCGCTGCGAAGCGCGGGTATTTTGCTAGTATATATATATATATATATATATATATATATATATACATCTCACTACAGGTCGTAATATATTTCTTAAAATATATTTTACATCTATTTCATTTTTGTAAGAGAGTCAAGTTTTGATTTGAATTCATTTTTGCAAAACTGATGCTAAAACTGTTTTCCTTGGTCACTACTACTACTACTACTACTACTACTACTACTACTACTATTTTGCAATTGTTAAATAGTTGGGAGCGTGCGCTGATAGCGCATTGCCACCCCCACCACACGACACACCACCTGGATTTGGGACACCTTGGCACTATGCTGGAACGGTGTGAGGTTTTATTGGAACGGTGTGAGGTTTTATTACGGTGGCTGGAGTGCCCACAAGAGTGCCCTGTAAGTTGGAGGACCTGCTTGCAGGGCTGGATGCAGATTAACGTCATACCCCACTAAATAGTTTTTTGGGGTTTTAAATATTTTTTTTTCTGTGTAAAATAAGGATTACCTGCTTCCTAATGCATTTACTTTTAGTCTTTTGAGCAGTTGCATAGATTTTTGTTTTCTCAATGACTATTTTGTGTGTTTTGTTAATATTAATCTAATCCTTTTAATATTTACACATTTTTCCAAAAATAATATTTTTATTGTTTTGTCCATTGTTTCTAGAATGTGCCATACCATGTGAAGTATTCTATTACGAAGCCTCTGACCCAAAATTAAGTGACTAAGTATCAAGTGACTAGAGTCTGGTTAATTCGTCCACTGAGTGGCATCAGGCTGAGCTGATATTTCTGCCGTTTATTCTACTATTGGGCATGTAACTTGGGTGAATTTTTTCTCCAGGCCACAATGGCACATTTTCAGGAGACCACGATGATTGCCTTTTTTTTTGTGTCAGTGACAAACTTGTTCCCAGTGTATAGATTGTTAATCAGTGACAGTAAATTGAACTGGTGAGGGATACGTCTTAAGAACTGGCCCACCAAAACTGCACTTTGCACCGCGACAGCACACCCGCACACGCCATGTTGTCAGTCAAAGAGCCTTTGACCAAAAACAATGGGGTTGTTGCTTTGCACCCACGTGTTTTCACCACATCTGGCTCACTTGAGACTAAACTGAGTCTAAATGAACAAGATTTGCTACCATGGGAAAAAATCCAAGAAAAACACGCAGAAGGTTCTAGGTATGGTAACAAAACAAAAGACGAGAAGAAGAAATGTCTCCTGGAATGGGAGAAGCACTGGGACAAATGCAATGCACCTCAAGAGGAGCCTTTTGTAGTTGACTAAAGGAGAACTGCCATACGTTTTCTAATAAATATAATTTTTTTAGATACACCCTTACATGTGCATTAAATATATCAATTTATGCCCCATAAAGATATATAGTAAATAGGAGGCAAGGGTTGGGGTGACAAAAATGTGCTTTCCCCTCAAATTGCATTATTTAATATGCATGCCTTGTATATGAATTTATGTAAATTCCAGTAAATATGTAATTAGATGCAATCACTAAGATTTTTTTACCTTTGTCTTATTAAACAAAATGTTCACAAAAAATATTTTAATCATAAATACACCGCACTAAACACCACAAGCCCCCAGCCTTGGTGTGACACTTTAAAGTGCAGGATTACAGATAGCGTTCTCGTACATTATGTGGATGTGTACTCACCAGCTCGTGTGATCTTCGAAACAGAGGCTCCCAATAGAAGTCCCTGCCGAGGTAGTGGGAATTTATTCGTTTACAAAGTCTGCATGGGACTCATTTATTCCATCAAATTCACGTTTTCCAAATTGCAACAATATTTTAATTGTTCACTAAGGAATTTTCAGAATTGGCTCCCAGTGGTAAATGGCTGGTGAGCGTCTTCAGTGGTAAAGTCCTTGAAATCACGAGGGGTGAAGATGCTCTCAAAATTGAATGAAGTGCTTTTTAGCTTGCGGAGAAGTAAAATAGTTTTGTAAAGTGTGTAAAAAATATTAAACCGAGGCAATATCTTAGCTTCAATACTAGTGTTGCACTTCCAATTATATTTTAACACTAACTCCAGCATAATCAGTTTTAGCCCAAAACACGTCACTATCGATAAGAAAACAACAGACATGTACTTTGTACCCTCAAGTCTCAGGTTTAGTGGCAATTAAATACCCTGTCAAAGCTTTTATACTTTATTTCATTTTACTTTTTTTTTTCCATACTGTCTGGCCCCCCAGATGTACATTTGTTTTTTTTTTTACTTTTATTGCTTTTTTTGCTGCCAGTCTCACATTGTTTTAAGGAAGGGTTTCTCAAACTCACATCCTGGGTGGGAGGTCCCACAGTGGCTTCAAGATTTTCTTTCCAGATACTGTGAAGGATGACTGGGATTCTGGCCCAGACAGGACACCTGGAGGATGGAAGGTCCGGGTGAGAGACGATACCTTCCCCAAGACACGAGGAGGGCAGCCCCCCTGGTTTGCACCGGGGCCACGGGACTGGAGCTTGGAAGCTCAAACCTGTTGGGGACCATGGTCACCGCCAGGGGGGTCCTGGACTCCAGCACTTCTGCCACACTCGGAAGTGATGCCTGAAGAGAATCCAGGCACACCTGGAGTGCTTCCGGGTGCCCATGAAGCACTTCCCGCCACCAACCAGGAGCACATCGGGGTGAACTATAAAAGGGGCCGCCTCACTCCATTCTGGGAGCCGGGAGGCAGGGGACGGAGCTTGTGACTGGAGGAGTGAGGGCGGCAGAGAAGAAGAAAAAGAAAGAAAGGAGAAGAAAAGGACTGTGAGCAATAGTGCTGGTGGGTTGTGCACTCTGTGTGCTGTGCAAAGGACTGTGCATTGTAAAAACAAATAAAAGCGTGTGTTTGGGACTTCCGTATGTAGTCGGGCTGAATGTTCACAATACATTCTTAATTAATAACCAATCTACTGTTGATAATGGAGTAGACTGTACGTTACCCAGCTTAGGTTTAGGTTTAGGTTTCTTTATTTAGTCATGTTTACACAGGAAAACATGAAATTTGCCTTCTCAGTTGCATCTTAATAACAGGTAACAGACAGAATGAAATAAAACAGACAATAGAAATAAGAAAGGTTAAGGTAAGGCAGTTAGATAAAACATATTTTATACCAAAAAAAAAAAAGGTAACAGATATATATCAAAACCTTAAACATTATCTCCGATATTTCTTATTGAAAAGTCGTATGGCACTAGGAAGAAAGGAGTTTTCTGGACCGATTTGTGTTGGTTTTCAAAGCAACTATCCTTCCTGATTTACTGAAGTTTAGTTCTACATGTAATGGATGTCTGTCATCAGTTGAGATGATTTCCAGTTTCTTTAGCATTGCCCTCTGACACACACTAGTCAAATCATCTACATCAGCCTCAATAACTTTAGCTGCATACTTCGTAATCTGCTGGAGCTTTTTTGAGTTTTGGTTTGTCAGACTATTAAACCAGGCAATGAACCTGAAAGTGATCACGGACTGGATCATACTACGATAGAAGGACAACATGAGGTCCTTGTCTACTTTAAATAGTTTGAGTTTATGGAGGAGAAATAAGCGCTGGTTGCATTTAGAAAATAATTTTTTTTAATTTGTATTCCAGTTAAGATTGTTATCTAGGTAAGTTCCTAAGTATTTATATTCATTCACTATTTCTACCTCCTCTCCCAGAACTACAATAGGTGAACATACAGATTTCTGTCTCTTAAAATCAAATATCATTTCTTTGGTCTTTTTTACATTCAGAGAGAGAGAGTTTTTATTGCACCAGTTTACCATACAGTCCACTTGATTTAGATAGGTGGGATCTCTCATAAAAGCAGATTCACTCAGCTGTGACTTGCTCCTTGCCTCGTGGTATATGTGTGCAAACTTCATATTTTACTAATGAAAGAGTGCAGACAAAATGGAAACGGGTGCTTTATTTGAAAGAAGACACCCTTGGGTTTGTAAAAATACCATTATTGCTTTAAATTGATTGCAACGTACACAGACAACTTTGAAATATGGTGGTGTCTTACCGGCGGGACACATTGTGCATAAGTAGTAGCAGACCAATGTCCCTTTCTGCAAAGACGTTAAACTCCCTAACACGCTTTTGAATGAGTTTCCATATTCTTTTAAAGGCATATGTGCTTTTTTTCATGTCCGTAACAGCCAGTCTGATGCTTGCAGAAGTTTAGCATCAATTCTGCAAAACTGCATACAAAAGGAAACTTGGCTTGCTTCCATTTGCCACCCCCCATTATATGGTGATGGTATTATACATGACCGACTGAGCGAGATTCAGGCCACCAGACAAGGGCAGTGCCAGAAAACGAGCTGAGTACAGTGTTAGTAACTTTTGCTATTTCTTGATGGTAAACATTTATTCAAGTCCATTGTATGATAAGACAGCTATAAGTTAACCCTTTGAACCCAGCAGGGCCGGTTTTCAGGACAGGCGTTGTAGTTGTATATGCCTGAAAGGCCCCTATAAGGGCCCACCCTTTCTACCATCATAACCCTGCCAGTCTGAATAATGGCCTCCGTATATCTGTTACAACTACACTACTGTTACGTTGCTCTACTCTCCAAATCTTGCAGTCCACTGCTGTAAGAGACATATTCTCAATATGCCCCTAAGACCTCCATGCCATCATAACTTGGCTGGCCAGCCTTCGCTACAGTAAATTAGACTATACATAGTAATATTCTGTTGTCTAGTTACGCAACCGTTTTTATGCAGGTCAGTTTTGTTTTTTCTTGTACGTTTCAAGAAGAAAACTAAGGATTTCAGTTGTACGTCAGCATGAGATCGAAACGAAACAATAGTTGCATCGTGTGTGCAGAGAAGTACAAGCAGGCAAGAGAACTTTTGCCCTTCTGCTCCATGGGAGTTTTCTTTCCTTCCTGATCTTGCCTGAGGACATCTGCGTTACGGTGTGACAGGTGTGCCACCCCAGCCAAACTCCCCCACCTGCCACTGACCCCAGAGCAGGTTGCCACTATGTCCAAGGGAGTTTGGGTGCTTGACGCTGTAAGAGAAAGGCCCCACCAGGTAGGGGAGACGTCGGTGATTGAATTGGAAGATGGGTGAAAATCATGTGAAGTGTTCTTGTTCATTGCTTCTGGCATTGAAAACTGTTTTGTAACACGTCACTTAAAGTTTTGGCATTAGGTCCTTATAACCAAGAGTAGAAAACGATGAGAACTGTGAGAATGAAATATAATACAATACAATACAATTTAGTTCTTGTATAGCCCAAAATCACACAAGGAGTGCCGCAATGCGCCTTTAACAGGCCATGCCTTTTGACAGCCCCCCAGCCTTGACTCTCTAAGAAGACAAGAAAAAACTCCCAAAAAAAACCTTGTAGGGAAAAAATGGAAGAAACCTTGGGAAAGGCAGTTCAAGCAGAGACCCCTTTCCTGGTAGGTTGGGCGTGCAGTGGTGTCACAAAAAGAGGGGTCAATTCAATTCAATACACAGAACAGAACACAAGTCATCCTCAATACAATATAATAGTAAAATAAAAATATTACAAGTACGGAGCAGAATTTAACAGTAGATGGTATCACATAATAGGATTTGGATTTGTTCAGAGTCCTGGAGACCTCAGCCATCAAGCTACCTCCCCCTATTGGCCATTCCACAGCTGAGACAGCCAATCCGAAGAGAGGACCCCTCTACCCAATGATTCCTGCAGTCCTCCATCAGAGATGACTTTACCTTAGGCAAGCAGAACAACTTGGCAGGTGGGCAGTGGCACCAAGTGCCACATTTGAGTACCGAGAAGAGAAACAGAATAGGTGAGGGTTAGTAATACTAGGGTGTTGTACCGTGTTAGACATTATGAATGTAGAGAGAAGCCAAGCAGAATGACACCTTTTATTGGCTAACTAAAAAGATTACAGTATGCAAGCTTTCGAGGCAACTCAGGCCCCTTCTTCAGGCAAGATGTAATACAGAGACTGGAGTTCCCTGTGTTTATATACACACTCTAGGCAAGAAACAACATTGGTAAATCTTTAAATGAGAAATTTTAAATGTAAAAAATGAATAGATTCATTCAGGCTAGGGTTAATTTAACAAGAGAGAAAAGAACAATGTATTGTCAAGATCTCTGGATAAGATAACTGTCCAACAAAGTCTTTTGAAGTTTGTAATGAGTTTTTCAAAACAATGTGGGTCTGTAGACAGGTTGTCTGTCATTCTGAGAGATGTAAACAATCCTCATATCTGGCCATAAAACTCTTGTCTTTATTCAATCCATGTTGTAAAGTATTAAATTTTAGCATGAGTTTAACTTCCCATTCTTTTCTCTCTTACTGTGTTTTGAAGTTGCCCATAAGCAATGTGACTTTAAAGTCCCTCTCACAGTGTCCATGGCTGTTGAAGTGGGCCGCTACAGGAACATCTGTGTTGCCATGTTTAATGGGGAACCTGTGTAAATTCATTCTCTGGCGGAGTGTTTGTCCAGTTTCTCCCACATAGAGTGCAGTGTCAGGACATTTCATGCAGAAAATTAGGTAGACCACATTAGATGATCTGCAGGAAAATGATCCCTTTATGTGATGTTCAAGTCGGCAGTGTGGTATAACTATACGGTCTGTATCATAGATGTGGGCACATGTTTTGCATCTTTTCTGTAGGCATGGAGATGTGCCATTTTCTGTTGGTTCATTTAGGGAGCGTTGGACAATTAGTTGTTGAAGGTTTGGTGGTTGCCTGTATGCCAGGAGGGGAGGTTCAGGAAATACATTTTTCAGTGTTTGGTCATTGTTTAGTATTGGCTGAAGTTCTTTTATAATTAATAATAATGAGGGTTAGTAACAAATTCTAACTACAGTGAAACCTTGGGTCACGACCGTAATTCATTCCAAAACTCTGGTCGCAACCTGATTTGGTTGTGACCCGAAGTAATTTCCCCCATAGGATTGTATGTAAATACAATTAATCCGTTCCGGACCGTACGAGCTGTATGTAAATATATATTTTTTAAGGATTTGTAAGCACAAAAATAGTTAATTATACCATAGAATAAACAGTGTAATAGTAAACTAAATGTGTACTTACTACATCTGGTCACTCCAGCTCCTTGATTGCTCAGCTGGAGCGACCGCTTCCTTCTCCCCCACTGAGTGTCGGCCAAAACACCCCTGCTTGGGCTGTCTCTCTCGCTCACTCACTCGCTCTCTCTCTCACTCGCTCGCTTGCGCTCTCTCTCTCACTCACTCGCTCGCTCGCTCTCTCTCTCTCTCTCTCTCTCTCACTTGCTCGCATTCTCGCGCTCTCTTACTCGCTTTCTCTCTCACTCGCTCGCTGCACAGGGAATGCACAGGGAGAGACTGAACACATGTGGAAATCATCGACGCGTATGAACCGGAAGGAAAACTGGCTTGTTCGTCACCTGAGTGTGTGGTTGTGAACAGATGCAAAAGTTTGGCAAACTTTTTGGTCATAACCTGATTTGTACGTGGTCCAAGACGTTCGTGACCCGAGGTTCCACTGTATCATGTTACTTATGTTTTAGTACTAATGACTAACAACAGAGATGCAGTCTGCACAGTTAATCAGCAGCTCTAGTCAGGGTATGCTAAACTGAAGAAGTGAGTCTTCAGCCGGGATTTAAAAGCTGAGACCGAAGGGGCATCTCTTATAGTAGCAGGCAGACCACTCCATAGTTTAGGGGACCTGTGAGTAAAAGCTTGACCTCCCACTGTTATTTTATTAATTCTTGGAATCATAAGCAGACCGGCATCTTGAGATCTTAATGTGCACTCTGGTTTGTAAGTCATGATAAGTTCAGACAAGTAAGCTGAACCTCGGCCATTTAATGTTTTATAGGTTAAAAGGAGCATTAACCGGGAGCCAGTGTAAGGATTTAAGAACTGGAGTTATGTGTTCATATTTTCTTGTTCTTGTAATAATTCTTGCAGCATCATTTTGGATTAAATGGAAGCTGTATAGAGAACAATTTGAACATCTAGTGAACACAGCATGTGTTTTAATAATGTTGTGGCTTAACATCATATTATCACTGTATAATAAAAGTTAACTTTTATACATCAAAATAGTTGGTTTTCAAAAATAGTTGAAAGTTGCCAGGGAGGGCAGTGATCAAAAGGTTAAAACTTCAATGCCAATAACACCACTGTGATTTGTAAAAATGTGAAATCAATGTGGAAGTGAAATCAACTTTGAATCGTTCAATTAAACATTTTCAAATACTGCCACTGATGGTGTCTCTATGTAAGTAATATGGAGAACTGCAGTGGCATCTGTGAACCTCAGGCTCCTGGCCCCTTCTACTGCAGATGCTGTCCACCATCCATGGATTCAGTTAAGCAACAAACCATCCACTTTGTTAATTTGGGATTAATCATCTGTTTGTGAAACCACAATTAGCCAGGAATTACAAAGAAGGAACATTCATGGTTCCGATGCAGCAGAGAGTTATGGCAATCATGGAACAAATTCTCAAGTCATGAGAGTAGATAGAGGGGGCAGTGCAGATGACGAATGCATTTTAGCGTTCTGACCTTTAACCCATTATACAAATGCACCGAGGCAATTCCAGGTCTACCGCTAATTCATAAAATAAATGAAAAAAAAAAAAATACAATCACGGTACAGGAAAATCAGCTTCTTCTTGTCAGAGGTCATAGTTTAATGTCAATTAAACGTGTTTTTCATTTTTATCAGCTTAACAATACGGGCCTGCATCTCCTTTGTCTTCAGGCAGTAGATTATTGGGTTAATTAAGGGTGGCATCACATTCTGAATTAGTGCTCCCATGATGTCCACGTCTGCAGAGCTTCTAGAAACTGAACTTGCAATGTAAGCACTTCCACCGACGAAGTAGGAGACACAAATGACCATCAGGTGTGAGCTGCAGGTGGAGAGGGCTTTTAGTCGCCCGTGTGAGCTCTCAATTTTGAAAACTGACATGAGAATCCTTACATAGGAATAAACAATAAATAACAAAGGGCCCAGTACGACACAGACACCTGCACTGATGCCAACATAGTTGCCGATAATATTGTAACCACAAGCTAAATATATCACTGTGGAATGGTCACAAAAAAAATGGACTAGTTTGTTTTTACCACAGAACGGCAGTCTGACAGTGACTGTCATTGGAGGGACAACAAGGATGAAGGCAATGGCCCAACAGCCAATGATTAGTTTTAAAATCAGGTTGTTGTTTGTAATTGTGAAATAGTGTAGAGGCTTGCAGATGGCGAGGTATCGGTCATAAGCCATAAGCCCCAGGAGAAAGGACTCGGTCGTTTTCAGATTCCATACAGGAACATCTGAATGAAACAAGCGGTGATGGAAATCACACCAGAGTCTGAGCCGAGAACATCCAGGAATTTTGGAACCGTGGTGGTGGAGCTCATCAGATCTAACAAAGCAAGGCTAAAAATCAGTGTGTACATGGGGGTGTGCATGGTGTGGTCAGTCAGAAAAGCAATCGTTATTAGAAGATTACCAAGAATGATACAAAGGTACACCACCAGCAGGACACCAAAAAGAATATTTTTGTTGGATCTGTCCTGAATTCCAGGGAAACCAACCACAATGAATTCTTGCACCATCAGATTACTTTGATTCATTCTCCAGGAGGTTTCACGTTCTGACATGTACCTGTAAATGGAAAATATAAATTATTAATACATACACACTTACATAATGGGACACAGACACAATTTTTCCTTGATTTAGCCCTCTGCTCCACAGTTTAAAATTACAGCTCAAACAATTCTGACATCGTGATTGAAGTGCACATTGCAAACTTTCATCTAAAGGGATTTGCATTAATTTTGGTCACACCGTACAGAAAAGACAACACTTTTTCTACATGGTCCCTCCAATTTCAGGGCACCAGAATGTTTGGGAACATTGGGGTCAAAGGTGTTTGTGATTCCTCAGGTGGATTTCATTACTTCATAAGATACCTCGGCTTGCTTCTACCCTTTTGTAACAAGAATGTAAGTTTAATGTCACTGTGCTCTGTACAAAAATTATTTTACAAATCCACTCACATGTATAGGCCAGGCTAAAGTTAGCACACAGGGGCTGCTAGTTAAGCATTTGAAGAGAGAAGGTACAACTACGAAAATGGGCATTGTACTATGTCTGTATGTTAGAGATGAAATCGAATCCTCTCCTTTCCTTGTTTGGAACCTAAGTAAGGGCCTACACGTGGAGAAGACAGTATATAAAGACTTGGACAGCACCAAATACTTCGAAGCTGATGGACGGATGGCTGATATCATCATCCGTCCTGAAAACTTTTCCAGTGCAGCAACGAAAAATGGCAGACTGTATAGATCAAGATCCCACCTTGGTATTCTCATGCTATTTGGCTTCCTCGTCTGTATTGCTGAGTAAATACGTCAGTAAAGAAAGCTAAGTTATTTTCTCTTATGTGTTTTTTACCGGCTTGTATCACTATGAGAGAGGTATCGCCTTTTAATATCATATCTATATGGTTTTCGGTTACTTAATTACAAAAGAACTTATTCCAACTAGGGAGCTATATCACCCCTAAAAGGAAACACCTTTGAAGTCTATAGTTGTCATTGTTAAACATGAGGACAAGAGCTTCACCAACAAAGTCAAAGACTGCCATTATGAGGATGAAACACAGGAATAAAACCATTCAAGACACTGGTAAAACCTTAGGATGACCTAAATCAACTGTCTGGAAAATCATGAAGAAGAAAGAATGCACTGGTGAGCTCAGGGACCAATAGGCCAAGGAAGACCTCCACTGCTGATGGCAGAAGAATCCTCTCTATGGTAAAGACAAAGCCCCAAATGAACATCTAACAGACCAGACACAGTCTTCAGGGGGCCAATGTGTGTGTGTCAGAGACGACTATCAGCAGACGATTTCATGAACAGAAATACAGAGGCCACACTGCAAGATGCACACCACTAGTTAGACACAAAAACAGGATGGCCAAATTACAGTTTGTGGAAAAGGACTCTGAAGAGCCTGCAGAATTCTGGGAAAAGGTCTCATGGACAAACAAGATAAAGATGAACATCAACAGAGTGTTGGCAAGAGCAAAGTGTGGAGTCGAAAAGGAACTGCCCAAGATCCAAAGCAGGCCACCTCATCTGTTAAATATGGTGGTGGGGGTTTTATGGCTTGGCCATGTATGGCTGCCACAGGTCCTGGCACACTTCTCTTCATTGATGAATGAACTGCTGATAGTAGCTGCACGATGAATCCTGAGGTGTATAGAAACATCTGTTCTACTCAAGTTCCAATAGATGCCTCCAAACTCATTCATCCTACAACAAGATAATGATCCAAACATACTGCTAAGGCAGGCCCGGCCTTAGGCATAGGCGAAGTAGGCGACCGCCTAGGGCCCCGGCGTCTGGGGGGCCCCAAAACATCTCCTTGGTCTAATTTTCACGCATTTCACAGAGCTTCCAGGGGGGCTCCGCCCCTCTCAGGGGGCCCCTGGACCCCTCTTTCGTCTAGGGCCCCATAATACCTAAGACCGGGCCTGGCTAAAAAATTGAAAATGCTTTTTACGTCCTATTGAGCAAATCTTTCACTACTGAATATAAAACATAAGGGGACAAGCCCCCCTTATTATTATTAGAGGCTTGGCAGAGCATCACCAGAGAAGATCCTCAGCACCTGGTGATGTCTGTGAATCGCAGACTTCAAGCATTCATTGCATGCAAGGGATATGCAACAACATCCTAAATATGACGGATTTAATAGACCTGCCATTGCTGTGTCCCAAACATTATGGTGCCCAGAAATGGGGGGGGAGCATGTAGAAAAAGTGTGTGATTGAAATGTGTGCAAATCCCCTTAAATGAAAGTCTGCAATATGCACATCTAAATTGTTTGGTTTGTTATTTTAAACTGGAGGAGGAAATCAAAGAAAAATGTGTCTGTGTCCCAAACATTATGGAGGTCACTCTAAGTAGAAATAAATATAAATATTGCCATCTATTCTGTAATTCAGCCTTGGCACAGTAAAATCCATGCCAAGGCACACGTAGCTTGTACTGATACTTTGCATGTTGTGTCTCTGGATGTGAAGGAAGAAATGGCGCACCCTGAGCAGACTAAAGAGGATGTGCAAATCCCCTACAGACGGAATTACAAACCAATACATGAATAAATAAAAACATCCATCCATCCATTATCCAACCCGCTACATCCTAACTACAGGGTCACGGGGGTCTGCTGGAGCCAATCCCAGCCAACACAGGATGCAAGGCATGAAACAAACCCCAGGCAGGGCGCCAGCCCACCACAGGGCACACACCCACACACACACGAAGCACACACTAGGGACAATTTAGGATCACCAATGCACCTAACCTGCAAGTCTTTGGACTGTGGGAGGAAACCCACCGCAGACACGGGGAGAACCCGGGAAGCAAACCCAGGTCACCTAACTGCGAGACAGCAGCGCTACCCCACTGTACCACCATCCATCCATCCATTTTCCAACCCGCTGAATCCGAACACAGGCTCACGGGGGTCTGCTGGAAGCCAATCCCAGCCAACACAGGGCACAAGGCAGGAACCAATCCTGGGCAGGGTGCCAACCCACCGCAGGACACACACAAACACACCCACACACCAAGCACACACTAGGGCCAATTTAGAATCGCCAATCCACCTAACCTGCATGTCTTTGGACTGTGGGAGGAAACCCACGCAGACACGGGGAGAACATGCAAACTCCATGCAGGGAGGACCCGGGAAGCGAACCCAGGTCTCCTAACTGCGAGGCAGCAGCGCTACCACTGCGCCACCGTGCCGCCCTGCACCACCATGCCACCCCTAAATAAAAACAGTTAAAAGTTATTTCCATGCTGAAAATAGGAGAAAGTGGTGAAAGACACAACGTTTTGGCTGTTTAGATTTCATGAGGTGTGCAACTGGAAAAGAAAGAGCAGGTAACATAAGTAGGAGGGGAAGGAAAGAACAAATCCAGGGCAGATGAAAGAGAAAAGGTGAGGGTTGGTGAGAAAAAGCTACCAATCGAGAAGATGAAGGGAACAATTAAACACGTAGTTGGTCATTATGAATTTTTAAATAATTTTTAGAGTGCAGGTTTTGATTCAGGAGAAGTCAAAACCCTTATGACAAAAAATAACTTTTTAAAAGCAGTGTACGATTAATCCAGAAACCAAATTATAACACTCCAAGCTTCTTTGTAAAGCTTTCTTAATGTTCTGATTATGAGTGAACACCTATCCTTTCATTGTAATTTCATACTACTATTACTGGCTTTTATTCTTTAATACAACGGACTCTGAAAGAATTCAGACCCCTTCACTTTTCTTACTTTTTGTTCTTTTGCAGCCTTTTGCTAAAATTATTTAAATTCATTTTTTCCCTCATCAAACATCACTCAAAACCCCTGAATGACAAAGCGAAAACAGAACTTAACAATTTTTTGCAAATCTATTGAAAACTAGCCACAGTACCTGTCATAAATGTTAATAGAATAAGTTAAAAATATTTATTATCTCTTGCCCAATGTGTACCTTCAGTGCCTTTCCTCTATTTTTACGTGTGTCTGTTCAACTGCACTTCATCTCTCGAACGTGCTTCTCATACTCTTATTATTTTCGAGGTGCTGTTGTTGCCTCCTGTCCAGTTTTGTCCTTGCCGTTTTTGAAGGTGACTCTCACAGTGTGGCTCATATACTTTTACTCTTCCACCTGCATCTCACACCTGCACTTCCTCTTGTTGCGTCATCAATGCCAAACTGTCCAGTCACACCAAGGCAAAACTGACCAATCAGATTGCTCTGTGGGACTGGGTACACAGACCTTAGTGTTTTATTATATAGTGGATAAAAACCGAAATATCCCATTGATACAAGAATTCAGACCCTTTCCTATTACATCTGAAATTTGGCTTGAGTGCACCTCATTCCTTTGATTATCATTGAGATGTTCCTACGCCTCATTTGGAGTCCACCTGTGGTCAATTCAGTTGATTAGATAAGATTATTACAGGCACACACCAGTCTATTGTGGGTCCCACAGTTGAGGAAAACCCAAGCCATGAGGTTGAAGGAATGGCTTGCAGAGATCAGAGACAGGATTGTGTCAAGGTAGACATCTGGGGAAAATTACAAAACATTTCCGCAGCATTGAAGGTTCCCAAGAACACATCTGTCTTCATAATTCTTAAATGCAACCATGACTCTTCCTAGAGCTAACCACGTGACCCAACTGAGCAATTGGGGGGAGAAGGACCTTGGTAAATAAGATGACTAAGAACCCGGTGGTCACTCTGGCTGACCTCCAGAGTACCTGTGGAGATAGAAGAAATTTCGGAAAGGAAAAGCCAATCACTGCAACACTCCACTGATCTGGGCTTTATGACAGAGTGGCCAGACAGAAGACTCTCCTGAGTAAAAGAAATAAGGAAGCCTACTTGGAGTTTGCAAAAAGGCAGCTGAAGAACTCTCAGACTGTGTAAAACAAGATTCTGTTATCTGATGAAACCAAGATTAGTATCAATGCCTGGAAGAAACTAGGCACTGCTCATCACCTGAGCAATATCACTCCAATACTCAAGTATGATGTGGTGATAGCTTCATCCTGAGGAGTCATTTTTTAGTGGCAGGGACTTGGAGATGAGAGGGGGTTAAGGGAAAGCTGAATCAAGCAAAGTACAGGGATATCCTTAAATAAGAGCTGCTCCAGAGTACTCTGAACCTCAGACTGGGTCCAACAGGACAATGACCTAAAAGCACAAAGCAAAGACAACACAGAAGTGGCCCATGGGCAACTCAGAGAAAAGTCCTTAAGTGACCCAGCCAGAACCTGGACTTGAACCCAATTGAACATCTCTGGAGAGACCTGAAAATAGCTGTCTACCAATGGTCTCCATCCAACTTGACAGAGTTTGAGATGAACTGAAGAAAAGAATGGAAGGAAATCCCCCAGTCCAGGGGCCTCGTGCATAATGGCGTGTGTAGAATTCGCACTATAACATGACGTAAGCACAAAAGCGGAAATGTACTTACGTAGAAAAATATCCAGATGCATAAATCTGTGCGTTTGCCAACTTCCACGTTCTTCCGCTATATAAGTCCCAGTCAGCGTGGAAATTAACGCACGTGCACGCGCCTGCTGTCCTGCCCCAACTCCTCCAAGAATTACGCCTCTTTGAATATGCAAATCAATATAAATAACCCTTGAGTTCAGTGTTCTGTGAAAAAGCAATGGCAAAAGTACGAGGAAAAATAGAAGAATTTCAGCAAATACCAAGTGGAGGTAAAGAAAAACGTAGTATTTGTTGGTTTAAACAGTAGTATAAACTACAAAAGGAAGTTGATCGAGTGACAAAGAGTGTCGGAGAAACTTGAAAGCTCAAGTTCACAAAGTCACACAATGCCCGAAATAAAAAAGAAGTTGTCACATATCAAAGTCGCTGTGAAAAGGCGAGTCGTAGCCCACCGTCTGAGTGTCATATGAAAGCTTATTAGGGTACAGAGAAAAAAAAAGGCACACATTGTGAAAAAAGCATGAAATGTCAACTTTAATCTCAGAATTTCCACTTTAATCACATAGTTTATTTTGTCATTAATCTAGAACATCATAAACTTCATCTTAAAATCGTTTAATTTGCTAGTTTCTCAAATCCCATCGTAACTAAAGTAGCACGTTAAATGCTTTGTTTTGTATTTGATCTTCTATGTGCTCTGTGTGCCTGAATCACTACGTGCTCTTCCTCCGACAGGACACAGAATCCATTACATTCGTAATATTACAGCTCTCTAAATAATTAAAATACCGAGAAGTATACGTGATATCATTTTCATGATGATAGGAGTTAAAGCATGTTATTAAACATGGGAACACGGTGGTGCAGTGATTGTTCATGTCTTACGCAAGATGCGCGACCTTCGATGAAATGCTTTATTACAGAAGTACTGTCTTTTTCAAACGTACTAACCACCAATTCCTGTCCTTACTTTTCTTTCTCCAAATACCCATTCGCCACACAATAAGTTCTGTAACAGACGTTACACCATCTGTAAGCTTAGAACGGCGATTCTTCAAAACTTTTAAGGAACATCGAAATATCTTCGTAATGTTTAATTATTCTATCCATCTATCCTTCCAGTGTCGCGCCAGCCACAGCAAGAATACAGCACGAGGCAGGAACAATCCGTGAACGGAGCTCAAGCTTCTCGCTAGCGCTGCGGCACCGTGTAGTTAAAGTTAAAGTTTTATCTGTATAATATAATAGATATATTTTGCTGCATTTCATCTTAAAAATGATATCATCATCATATGTACTGTAAAATACGCGCTTTATAAAGTGGCTCAGGTTGTGCAATATCATAACTGTATCATAAGTACAAGTACCTCACTGTACCTTGCAAGTACAAACAGTTCTACAAGGAGCACTTGATGGACTGATTGAGTGCGTTTATAGTTCTTGGCATGAAACTGTTTGTGAACCGCGAGGACCGAACAGGAAAGGCTCTGAAGCGTTGGTCGTATGGGAGCAGTTCAAATAGCGAATGGCTGAGGCAGCGTGTGCTTGATGCTGTATACCGATAATTCTCTTTCCGATCAGCTGCTGTAGAGCTGTGATTCACACTCAGATACAGTGATATAAATACTCCGAGTGGTGCAGTGAGCGTAATATGGAAAAAGATTATCCGATGTGGCAACCCCTAACGGAAGCAGCTGAAAGAAGAAGAAGAAGGTGCAGTGAGAGTAACAATGCTAAAGCAGCTACTGTATTTAGAATAGTTTGAACATTCTGTGGACAGATATTGTTACAGGTTAATTACAATCAGATGCATTAAACTAATAAACAATATGCGGTTAATTTCAGTGTATTTATAAAGCCGCGTCAGGGATGTGGATGTGAAAAAGAAAGATAAACCACACAGGAACAGCAGCACTGCTTTGACGCTGAGTGCCGCCAGTCTGCAAATCCGAGCAGAGAACTTGTGTACAACAGGGTATGAGCTACCGTGGAATTGTGTGTGGCTTTACGCCAAGGTTAGGTTTTATACATCGCGATTTGAACATGGAAACGTTCTTACGCAACATTTCTGTGCATACACACCGTTTAAACATGAGGCCCCAGGTGTGTGTGGCTTGTCACTTCAGACCCAAGGCTGGAATTGCTGCCAAAGGGGCTTCAGGTAAGTACCGAGTACAGGGTCTGAATACATTGTGACATTTCAGCTTTTTATTTTTAACAGATTTGCAAAAGTTCCCAAAATCTTCTTTTTGCTTTGTCATTCTGATGTATTGGGTGTTGCTTGAAGAGAGAAAAATGAATTTAAACGATCTAAGCACAAAGCTGCAACAAAGCAAAATGTGTGAAAAGTGAAGGGGTCCTCATACTTTCTGAATACACTGTAGCGAAAATCAATTCTGATACTCACCATGCTGTCTTTCAAAGCCTTTGTACTTTCTACACTTTGTTTTATGATAGGATTCAATGTTACAAGATTTATACTCCTTATGCTTTTTATTCTTTGTTTTCACTTCTACTGAATTTTCTCAAATTAATCCTTTCGCTTGGAGATCTTTATGTAATACACTGTGGGCCATGAGGAAGCATTTTCTGTAAAAAAGATAACACATAAAATGAAAATCAATTGATGCCAGTTTTGCTTCAATGTCATTAAATTAATATATTTAATGACCTAAATAATTCTTAGGGTCCCAAGGAGATGTTTGCTGTTTTACAGACAATACTGAGATTAAACCTGAACATGGCAGCAGTCAATCATTAGGTGCAAACATTCACACCATTCCAATAAAGAATCATACATTAGGGTTAAGGTTAGGCTTAGGGTAGGGGATGTGATGTGTACAAAATGTCTATACAGCACTGTATCTTAAGGCTGCATCTCAGCTAACCTTAACCTCAGCTGAACATCTATGGGATAGATAGATAGATAGATAGACAGATAGATAGATAGATAGAAATGAAAGGCACTATATTATAGATAGATAGATAGATGTGAAAGGCACTATATAATAGATAGATAGATAGATGTGAAAGGCACTATATAATAGATAGATAGATAGATAGATTAGAACAGATTATTTTTGAAATAAACTTTATTTAATATACTTTATTTAATAATAGAAAACACCAAGACATCAATACAGTTAATAGTCATCAGTTTCACAAAAAAGAAACAGTTACTAATTTAATTTACCCACCTCTACTCCCCCTGTACACTTCTGTTCCACACATAAATCTAAATAATTATTCTATGATAAATGTATGGGTATTTTTTTCACAAGAAAGAAACATTAATTAATGTATCCACCACTGCTCTCCCTGTACACTCCTCCTACTCCACACATAAATTCTATGAGAAATAATCTTTATAAATAAGATGTAATCCTTAGCCATGTATTTATATTTAATATAAAACAAACTGTATTAAATTCATTATGAAATCCACTAAAACCACAAAATCAAACCACAGAAATAAAACATCATTCATAATTAAACAATCATAACTTCTTAACACTCCAATTCCATTCCTTCTTCATTATGTAAATATGCACCCAAGCCCCAACTTCCCCATTGATCCTTTTTACACCCCAATCCCAAACATTCCTTACAATACTCTTGATCCAATCATAAATATTCTACTAGAATACAACATGCAGTTCATTATTTTCAATTTGCACAGTTCATTGTTTAAACACAGATAGATAGATAGATAGATAGATAGATAGATAGATAGATAGATAGATAGATAGAAATGAAAGGCACTATATTATAGATAGATAGATAGATAGATAGATAGATAGATAGATAGATAGATAGATAGATAGATAGATAGATAGATAGATAGATAGATGGAACTTTATTTGTCTCCAGGGGTAATTTTGGCAATGTACAGAAACTCTTTAAATAAAGGCATAAATAGATATATCAATAATTATATATACACACACAATATGGCATGAACACACACCAGAATGACTAAAAACAGAGAAAAGCAAGGAAAACTTCAGACTTGGTAATCACAGAAAGGCATTGCTCTGAAATCGTTTAAAAGTTTTTCTTTTAATTTCATTTCATAGATACAGTATCAACAGGCTCTCCATTAACAGTCTACTATGAAGTAACCAACATGGCACTCACTCACAGTCTCACATTATACACTTCACAAAAGGATGAAAGGCACATGAAATACCCCATAATATGCTGATGTGGACTCACCTGCATCCACTGCTCATCTTCTTCCAACTGGAGACACTCTTAAGGTAACAAGAATTTATTATTTTAAAGGTCTATGTGGATCTCATTTGTGTATTTAAATCCAGTTTACTGCAATTTGTGTAATTAGTCACTAAGGAATTTGCAATAATGGGATCGGCACTGTAAACAGATATCCAGTGGTGAAGCTGCTATAATCATTGGAGGATAAGAGGCATTCAAAACTAAATTACATTTCTATTGTGTAAAAGTACATAGAAAGTATGCTGACAATACCTCATTACCATACGGTCACTTTGATACCCAAAATCAGTAGCAAAATTCTTGCAATTTTTACCATTCATCAAATGGAGAGTGGGGTCACAAAGTATTAAAACCCCTTCACTCTCTGCACACCTTATTGTGTTGTAGAGTTCATTTTAATTGAATACCTTTGCCATTTTTGCCTCGTTCTATCCTCAATAACCCATCATGACAATGTGAAAACATGTTTTCAGAAAGGTTTGCAGATTTTTTCAAAATGAAAAATAGAAATCAGACCCTTAATTCAGTACTTTGTAGAAGTCCCATTGGCAACAATAACAGCTTTGAGTCTTCTTGGTTAAGTCTCTACAATCTTTGCACATCTGGATTTGAGCAGTTTATCCCATTCATCCTGGCAGATCATATGTTGAGGTCCATTAAGTTGGATAGGAATTATCTGTGAGCTGGCATCTTTAGGTGTCTCCAGAGATGTTCCATGGATTTATGTCTAGGCTTTGCCTGGACCACTCAAGGATAGTCAGAGACGTGTCCTAAAACCACTCGGTGTTGTCTTGGACATACGCTTCAGGTCATTGCCATGCTGAAAGATGAACAGTCACCCTAGTATGAAGTCACATGCACTCTGGTGTAGGTTTTCTTCATGGATCCCTCTGGCAAATACATCCATTTAAAATTCAATCTACAACACAATGAAGTGTGCAGAAAGTGAAGGGGTCTGAATACATTCTGAATCCACTGTACGTAACTGTTACCTGCTACTTTTTTCTTGTCTCACTGCCCATGTTACACATGGCAGACTGCTTTACTTTCAATCGTTTACATCTTACCACCAATAGAGGACTTTCCCAAAGTTTCCTTTTGTGCACTTAAGATATTTCAGGTAGTCAAGGAATGATCAATCGTAGCACTAGGCTCACTAATTGTAAGCAGACAGAGAGATTAATTCAAGCTTATCTTAGCCAGGCAACACAAAGAATTACATAACCTGGCTAGGCTTGTGCAGTCTTTATTTAGTCCCAGGTGACATTTCTCAGTGTGAGGAACCTCATCAGAATTGGCCGATGTTAAGAGTGGTGTCCAGCAGGGGTCAGTGCTGGGGTCGCTGTTAATTTTAATAAATACCACTCAAAAAAAATTGAAGTCACACTTCTAAATCCAAGTACAGCATCAAGTCAATGAAACTTGTGGGCTGTTGATCTGTCAGTTAAGTAGCAGCGGGGCTTGTTAATCAGTTTTAGTTGCTTTGGTGTTAATGAAATGAACAAGAGGTGCACTAGAGGGGCAACAATGAGACGACCCCCCAAACAGGAATGGCCTACCACGTGGAGGCCACTGACATTTTTCCCTCATCATCTGTTTTGTCACTCGTTTTTCATTTGGCTACGGTCAGTGTCACTACTGGTAGCATGAGGCCATACCAGGACCCTACAGAGGTGGCCCAGGTAGTCCAGCTTCTCCTGAATGGCACATCAATACGTATCATTGCCAGAAGGTTTGCTGTGTCTCCCAGCACAGTCTCAAGGGGATGGAGGAGATTTCAGGTGACAGGCAGTTACTCTAGGAGAGCTGGACAGGGTCTCTCGTAGAAGGTCCTTAACCCATCAGCAGGACCACTTAACTGCTCCTTTGGGCAAGGAGGAAAAGGATGAGCACTGCAAGAGCCTACAAAATGACCTCCAGCAGGCAGTTCCTGGAGGATGAAGGAATTGATACCACGCTCGCTCTCCTGACCTCAATCCAATAGAACACCTCTGGGTGGGACATTATGTTTCGGTCCATCTGACGCCTCGGACTGTCCAGGAGCTCAGTGATGCCCTGGTACAGATCTGGGAGGAGATCTCCAAGGACACCATCCGTCGCCTCATTAGGAGCATGACCCTGACATTGTCAGGCATGCATACAAGCACGTGGGGCCATACAAACTACTGAATACGATGTGGAGTTGTTGCAATGAAAATTTTGGCAAAATGGACTCGCTTGCCACTTTGATTTCCGGGGTATCTTTGAATTCAGCCCTCTGTAGGTTGATCATTATCATTTCTATCAAACGATGGGGCATCCTTTCATTCGTAACACATTACCATATCAGTCCATATCAGTAGAGATATCCAGCAGGATTCCTTTTCCCATTGAGATCTGAAGTTTTCAAAGTGTTCCTTTAATTTTTTTGAGCAGCATATATATTGATATATATATATATATATATATATATCTATATACAGTATATACAGTATAATTAATAATAATTCTTTATTTATTTGTCACATACATAGTTATACAGGACAACACGCAGTGAAATGCATCTTTTCGCATACCCCTTGGGGTCAGAGCACAGGGTCAGCCATTGTACAGCGCCCCTGGAGTAATTGAAGGTTAACAGCCTACGTTTACAGGTATATTTATATACAGGAGTCAGCTTCTGTGAAACTGGATTTCTTTAACTCCACCCTGTTGGATACTGTGGGAACCACCACGGGATTATGTAAGGACTGAAGAGCCCTATGGTATAGGGTTTTTGTCTCACCCCAGAATTGCTGATGGGCCACGTGGGGCAGATGGAATAAAAGGTGCCTCCTACCTCACAAGGAACAGCCAGAGTTGGGAGGAGTTGGACAAAGCTTGTGAGGAGGGGTGGAGGAGTCAGTGACCAAGAGAAGACAGAGAGAAGACAAAGTATTGCTTCATTGTGCTGTTTTTTGTGATTGTGCATTCTTGTGGCTTTGGGGAAGAGTTTCCCACAATAACAACATGTGTTTATATAGCACATTTTCATTCAAATAATGTAGCTCAAAGTGCTTTACATGATGAAGAAAGAAAAAAAAAAGACAAAATAAAAATTTTATATAATATTATTATTACATTATATTAATTATATATTTATATTATATAATATACTAGAAAAATACCCGCGCTTCGTAGCGGAGAAGTAGTGTGTTAAAGAGGTTATGTAAACATATATATACATATACATATATACATATATATATATAAATATCTACATATACACATATCTACATATGCATATATAAGGCGCGAGTCGAAAAACACCATCCCACACTATTAGTTAACGATTAACACATTTCTATATGTATTGTAAGCATACAATATAACTGATAATATGTTGCGCTTATTTATCTGGTGTACCGACATTTTTGTGCGTTTAACAGCTGAAATCCAACGTGGTTTGTGCCTTTCAGAATATAAAGTTTGCATTTACCTTTTTAATAAAAGGCGAGCTTTTAAGCCTGACAAATCACACGTTTAATTGCACATGTGTTAATATGTATGCTTACACACTGTTTCTTCTTCATTGAGGTTTTCTCTAGCATGTAAATCGGGGTAATTACATTCACAGCATTCGTAGTCTGAATCACAATCTGATTGTATGGGTGGTTACCTATCAGGTAACGCTTATGGTTGGCCAGCAAGTCAGCTAACATCAGCCACGGTGCCTTCAGTTGTGAGAAACAGATCACAGAATGGTTGAAAATAGTTTACTGTCAAATAATGCAAAGAGTACGCGACACGTGTTTCACCCTAATTCTTGGCTCATCAGGCGTAAGGCAAGTGTAATTGAATAGCGGCGCGTCACTGAATAGCGGCACTACAAGTTTAGTTTCTTTTCAATAAAGTCAGGCGTTAGGCAAGTGTCATTGAAAAGCGGCGCGTCATTGAAGAGAGGCGCCGCAAGTTTAGTTTCTTTTCAATAAAGTCAGGCGTTAGGCAAGTGTCATTGAATAGCGGCGCGTGATTGAATAGCGGCGTCAGGCGTTAGGCAAGTGTCATTGAATAGCGGCGAGTCACTGAAGATCGACGCTGCAAGTTTAGTTTCTTTTCAATAAAGTCAGGCGTTAGGCAAGTGTCATTGAATAGCGGCGGCGCTGCAAGTTTAGTTTCTTTTCAATAAAGTCAGGCGCGCTTTGCACCGGCGAAGTTCTGCTTTTAAATTTTTATTAAGAAGAAAAGAAAACCTTTTTAAACTGAGGGAAAATATACCAATAACAATTTGTTAAGGATCTGTTTTTTGTGAAGCTGCCTTTACACAGCCTGTCCGCTGTTTTATAAACGAACGCCATATAAGGCCATCCTTTCTCCTTCACAGTCAGTGATTACGTGTGAGGCGTGATGACACGATACGCAACCCCTGCAACCCCGCCTCCCACGGCCAGCGAGCTGCCGTCCATTACTGTATATGGACAAAAAAGAGGTTCCAGTTATGACCGTTATGCTTTGAATTTCGAAATGAAACCTGCCTAACTTTTGTAAGTAAGCTGTAAGGAATGAACCTGCCAAATTTCAGCCTTCCACCTACACGGGAAGTTGGACAATTAGTGATGTGTGAGTGAGTGAGTGAGTCAGTCAGTCAGTCAGTGATTGAGTCAGTGAGGGCTTTGCCTTTTATTAGTATAGACTAGCAAAATACCCGCGCTTCGCAGCGGAGAAGTAGTGTGTTAAAGAGGTTATGTAAACATATATATACATATACATATATATACAGTACACTTCTACATATACACATACTGTATATACATATACATATATATATACATACATATACACATCCACATATACATATATATACATATACAAATTTACACATCTACATATATATATATATATATGTACATATATATACACATATATATATACATATGCATATATATATATATAAATATAGACATACATATATACATACATACATTGACATATATATATATATATATATATATATATATATATATATATATATATATATATATATATATATATATATAAAAATACCGGCGCTTCACACCGGCGAAGTACTGCTTTTAAATTTTTATTAAGAAGAAAAGAAAACCTTTTTAAATTGAGAGAAAATATACCAATAACAATTTGTTAAGGATCTGTTTGTTTGTGAAGCTGCCTTTACTCGAGTGATCACTTCGAGCTGACTTGCTGGCTAACCATAAGCATTACCTGGTAGGTAACCACCCATACAATCAGATTGTGAATCAGACTACGAATGCCGTGAATGTAATTACCCCCATCTACATGCTGTCAAATAAACGAACCACACGCTGTGGCGCAATTTTATGGGCTTTGCCTCTAGCGCTGACGTCCGAGGTTCGATTCCCGTAAGGGAGTGAAGTGAGCGCTTCGCACCGGCGAAGTACTGCTTTTAAATTTTTATTAAGAAGAAAAGAAAACCTTTTTAAATTAAGTCTTAAAAAGCGCTGTAAAGATATTGACAATAAGCTACGCAAACCCACCAAGACATGCAATCGTTTAAATCAAGGCGCGAGTCGAAAAACACCATCCCATAATATTAGTTAACGATTAACACATTTCTATATGTATTGTAAGCATACAATACAACTGATAATATGTTGCGCTTATTTATCTGGTGTACCGACATTTTTGCTTGTTTAACGGCTGAAATCCAACGTGGTTTGTGCCCTTCAGAATGAAAACAGTTTGCATTTACCTTTTTAATAAAAGGCGAGCTTTTAAGCCTGACAAATCACCCCATAAATGCACACGTTTAATTGCACATGTGTTAATATGTATGCTTACACAGTATTAAAAGACACTCAAAAATTAACGTCATTTACCTTCGTTCCTGCGTTTGACTCGTGCTGTAAATCTCTTCCTTGTTTTTAGTTCACGTGATTATGTAGGAGGCGTGATGATGCGATACGTGACTCCGCCTCCTCCATTATAGTATATGGACAAAAAACAGGTTCCAGTTATGACCATTACGCGTAGAATTTCGAAATGAAACCTGCCTAACTTTTGTAAGTAAGCTGTAAGGAATGAGCCTGCCAAATTTCAGCCTTCTACCTACACGGGAAGTTGGAGAATTAGTGATGAGTGAGTGAGTGAGTGAGTGAGTGAGTGAGTGAGTGAGTGAGTGAGTCAGTCAGTCAGTCAGTCAGTCAGTCAGTCAGTCAGTATAGATATATATAGTATTATATATAATTATATTTATTATATTAATCTATAATAATAAAAGGCAAAGCCCTCACTGACTGACTCACTCACTCACTGACTGACTGACTGACTCATCACTAATTCTCCAACTTCCCGTGTAGGTGGAAGGCTGAAATTTGGCAGGCTCATTCCTTACAGCTTACTTACAAAAGTTAGGCAGGTTTCATTTCGAAATTCAAAGCGTAATGGTCATAACTGGAACATATTTTTTGTCCATACACTGTAATGGAGGAGGCGGAGTCACGTATCGCGTCATCACGCCTCCTACGTAATCACGTGAACTAAAAACAAGGAAGAGATTTACAGCACGAGTCACACGCGGGAACGAAGGTAAATGACGTTAATTTTTGACTGTCTTTTAATACTGTGTAAGCATACATATTAACACATGTGCAATTAAACGTGTGCATTTACGGGGTGATTTCTCAGGCTTAAAAGCTCACCTTTTATCAAACGCGGGAACGAAGGTAACTGACGTTGTTCACTGTCTTTTAATACTGTGTAACCATACATATTAACACATGTGCAATTAAACGTGTGCATTTACGGGGTGATTTCTCAGGCTTAAAAGCTCGCCTTTTACTAAAAAGGTAAATGCAAAACTATTTTCAATCACTTTATTGAAACGCTCCCGTTAAGGATTGCAATAACATATTCGCGAGATAAAAGAACGAAGTAGGGGGAAATGGAGGAACAGCCGCAAACAGCGAAGAGCAAAAAATTAATTAAACAATTGAGAACGGAGCGAGTTAAGCATACAAGCATGTTCATAAGGGAAACAAAGCACGGTGTAAAACGTAAGTTTAAATTAAGTTTATAGAAACGCTCCCGCTGCGGATTGCAATAACATATTCGCGAGATAAAAGTTTAATGAGAAGACACGAGGTATAAACGAACAACACGCCGTGGCGCAACGTTAGGGGCAACAGTTTCAACCATTCTATGATCTGCTTCTCGCAACTGAAAGACGGCACATGGCGGATGTTAGCTGACTTGCTGACCGCAACGTTAGGGGCTTCAACTATGGCGCTGACGCCACATCTCAGTGCCAACACTTTGCAGACTGTACTTAAAAGACACGCCCTCCTCACTGGACAGTTAAAAACACCAATCAAACTAACGATGACATCAAGTATTACCCAATCAAAAGTAGCAAAGGAGGCATCTTCATAAAATGCGTGTGGGATGATTTGCATGAGACGCTGCTTTAAAAAAAAAATTATAAAAAAAATACGGGATAAATCCCGTCCAGTATTGATTCAAAACGGGACGCGCAATTTATGTGAATGTATGTATGTATATATCTATGTCTATATATATATATGTAGATATGTAAATTTGTATATGTATATATATGTTTATGTGGATGTGTATATACGTATGTATATGTACATATGTGTATATGTAGATATGTATATATATATGTATATATATGTTTATGTGTGTGTGTGTGCATATTATATATATAAAAGACAGCAACACTCATAACATATATATATAATATATGTATATATATATATATAATATATGTGTATATATATATATATATAATATATAAATATATATATATATAATATATGTGTATATGTATGTATATATATATATATATATATATATGACAGCAACACTCATAACAATGACAACACAATTACATTGACAATCATGTTACGTTATTTTTAAAATGTTTCCTTTACTTTTTCATAACCTCTTTAACACACTACTTCTCCGCTGCGAAGCGCGGGTATTTTGCTAGTTAATTAATATAATAAAGATTCTAAGGCTTTCAACTTGTGTCTGAAGCCTATTTGTGTTGGGTGTTTGGGGAGTTGGAGTGCCCCCTACTATCTATCTATCTATCTATCTATCTATCTATCTATCTATCTATCTATCTATCTATCTATCTATCTATCTATCTATCTATCTATCTATCTATCTATCTATCTATCTATCTATCTATCTATCTATCTAGGAAGGTAGTTAGCTAACTAGCTATTTGATTAATCTGATAAAAATTTGATTAAAACTAAAACAATACCAGGGTTTTGTACCATGTTAGCCATTATGGATGTAATCTTTTAATCTTTGTAATCTGTTTAGTTAGCCAATAAAAGGTATGATTTGTGCGACTTCTCATAACAAAGAACAGAAAATGCTATCACTGGAAAAGAATTTGGATGCAACAGGATAAGGGTAAAAACCCATATTATCCTTTATAATTGCTGGGAGCCCTTGAAGGACAGTAGACATGCATACTAAGTAATACATGGTTACAATCTGGGCAGTAAAGGATGGCTGAACTTCTCACCAGAGAGGATGAAGCCATTATTGGTACACCCGAGCTGACAGCATATAGCTGTTAGAAGACAAGCATTCCTATAAGACAGTGAATGTGAGTAAGCTAGGTGTTGGGGTTCAGGGAAGTAAGTTGTTATGGGCCAATAGGTAGAGCACAAGGTGCAACACTTCAGGGTGTCTTGAGCATATTGTAATCCCTAATAGTAAGCCCCAGTTTGGGATAAAAAGATGCCTCATTGCCTCTGGACTTCTGACTGGAAAGTTGTAAGGTGAGTTTGGGCAAACACGTGACTGGTGGAAGGAAGGAAAAGACAAAATGCCAGAGAAGTTAGAGACAGAGAGAATGGAGTATGATTAAGATTTAACATGAATGCCTCATAATGGACCAGCTTCCTATCTAAGATTGGTCCATCCTTGTGTAGGTCATGCTGCCTTTTTGCTATGTGGGTTTGAATTTTTTGGATTATGTATGTTCAAAAAAATAGACGGATGCATACTCCGGTCAACATTTGTTAATAATTTTTATTTAGCTGATTTTTAAAAAAGCTCCTTTTTGCATTTCTCTATAGTGAATGATTAAAAGCATGTATAGTCTATGAAAGTCAGATTCACGTGTTTCGGCCACGGTTTAATGTCTCTGAGGTGTGTTTTTCGTTTTTATCAACTTCACAAAATGGGCCTGCATCTCTGTAGTCTTCAAGGAGTAGATTATTGGATTAATTAAAGGTGGCATCACATTATAGAGGAGGGCTGCCATGATGCGCACATCTTCAGAGCTGCCAGGAACTGAATTTGTAATTACGACACCTGTACCTACCAAATAGAAGACAAAAATGACCATCAGGTGTGAGGTGCAAGTAGACAGAGCTTTGAGTCGCCCATGTGAGCTCTCAATTTTGAAAACTGACTTGAGAATCCTTACATAGGAATAAACGATGTAAAACAAAGGTCCTAATTTCACACTAAGACCTAAAGTGATGCTAGCATAAGAGACGATGAGGTCATAGCCACAAGCTAACTTTACCACTGTGGAATGCTCACAAAAGAAATGGGCAAGTTTGTTGGGGCCACAGAATGGCAGTTTGAAGGCTACAATAGTGGGAATGGCAACAAGGACGAAGGCAATGGCCCAACAGCAAATGATTAGTTTCAAAACCAGATTGTTATTTATAATTGAGAAATAGTGTAGAGGCCTACAGATGGCTATATACCGGTCATAAGCCATGAGGCCCAGTAGAAAGGCCTCAGCTGCCTTCAGTACTCCAAAGAAGAACATTTGAATGAAACAGTCGGTGATGGAAATCACAGCCAAGTCTGAAGTGAGAACAACAAACAGATTTGGAACCGTGGTAGTGGAGCTCATCAAATCTAACATAGCAAGGCTAAATATTAGCAGGTACATGGGGGTGTGCATGGTCTGGTCAGCTAGAAAAGCAAGCATTATGAGAAGATTACCAAGAATGATACAGAGATACACCACAAGCAGGACACCAAAAAGAATATTTTTGCTGAATCGGTCCTGAATTCCTGGGAAGCCAATCATGATGAATTCTTGCACCATCAGATTACTTTTGTTCATTCTGGACTTGAGTGGTTTTCACATTCTGACATGCACCTGGTACATAAAAAAGACAAAAAAAATGAATACATAAATATAAGTTGAAAGAAATGTAAATTATAAAAAATTCATTATTCAATAATTGAACCTTAAATGGATCATCACAAGGCACACTTACATCAGGCCTACTTTATACTATGGATCAACGACTGAACGTGAAATTCAAATATCAAGAGTGAACGTTCAAGAATTTGCAAACACCACACAGACGGAATTAACAAACTAACTTATGGCTAAATAAAAGGAGGCCCAATCTTCAAAACGCAAGCACTGCGATTTATTATTTATAAGGACAATATAATGACACCGAGAAGTCAGCCCACATCACCCCTTGAATTATTTCTGTTCTTTGCGGAGTCATTGTTACACAAGAAGATAATTTAGAAATGTTGTAAATTGTAACAGCCAGGGCATTGTGCCCCACTGACACCATTTATTTTACAAAATATTCAGTCCCCTTCACTTTCTGCACACTTTATTGTGTTATAGATTTAAATTTAATGGATAAAGTTGCCATTTACACCCATCTAACTACACTCAATTACCCATAATGACAAATGACAAAGTAAAGTCATGTTTTCGGAGAGGGTTTGCGGAATGATTTCTTACTGATCTGTTCTCAGATGTTTGACTTCTCCAACTTCTGACTTTTCCCCAGTGTTTGTTGTTTAAATGTCTGCCACTCAGATTACATTTATGTGTCAATCTGCATTTATAAATAAGAAAGGCAGAAATCAAATGTGGTCCACAGTTGACTTGTAGTCAACTTCTTGTTATGTTTCAGTTTGTATTGTAATTTATTTGCTTCATAAGATACCTATTATCTGCATAGAATTTACACATTTTTCCTCTGACTGTATGGATTTTCTGCCAGCACTTCAGTGTTCTTCCAATATCCTCAATAATTGCTTTTTTTTATCAGATCGACTTGTTATTCTAAATTGGCCCTGTGTGGGCATGAACATGGGTTGGTGTGATAGTGGAACCTCCAATTGCCAGGTGCCCTGCCCTGGGCAGTTTCCTTTCCAATGTGACCAGGAGAAGGTGCTGGTTTGGTACTCCAGTTTTCCCTCCAACATTTCTCAGTGATGTACTTGTTATAACATTAGAATAATTGAGACAAGAACAGGCTGACAGAGTACAAGACAGAGCTGCAGTTACCTGAGAGAACTTATAAAAGACTGCTGCAGCGGAAGTGATGAACATATCTGCAAAGCTACCAATACTCATATTAGAACAATCGAGACGAGTACAGGCCATTCAGCCCAACAAAGCTCCAGTCCTATTCATTTAATTATTTCAAAATAACATCAAGTCGAGTTTTGAAAGTTCCTAATGTCTACTACACTACTTGGTCACTTGTTCCATGTGTCTGTGTTTCTCTATGCAAAGATAAATTTTCTAATGTTTGTGTGAAATTTGCCCTTAAAAAGCGGAGTGGTGGCTCTGGACTGGCAATCGGAATCGAATCCCTTAAATGCCAAAAGTGATTCTACTTTGTTGGGTCGCCTCTGTTACCTTCCCATATGCCAAAGTCTGTAAGGATCTCAAGCAGCACACAAAGACATTGCTGACAGATTATTTCAAGCCAGTTCATCTTTCATGATTTCCAGTGCCATCCGTTAGCTGTGAAGGACTGAGTGCCAGAGGTGATGTTGAGACTTGATTTTAGTGACAGATATTTTTTGAGATATTAGCACAAAACATCACATAATTCAAAGGGAATGAGAAAAAAATGTTTTGCATGTTATCAATTTTATTTTGTGTACTACATTTTATGCATGATTTCATGGTTACTGTGTTATAAAAAGTGCACATTATCAGAAATATTTTTTATAAGGAACTGTATAATGTTTAATCTCCAGTGAAAATGACAATTTTTGGTGGTCATGGGAACCTAACCCATCTATTTCCCAATGGTACAATGTATTAATATTCATACCTTCCAGCGTTTTCTAGCAATATTACCCCCGTGAAAACTGAAAATTGACATATTGCATATTATTGAGAGATCTGACATGACCAGTATATAATGAATTAGAGGCAGAGTTTCTTAAACTTTTTTTTCTCGCAAGTCTTGATCCAGTCTTGCCCTTTTTAGTGTGTTCAAGCCCCATTCCTTGTTGAATGTCTGGACAATCGTCAAAGTGCAGAATCGTCATCAATCGTCAAAGCGAGGTGGGAAGGGCTCCCTTGGAGATTCTTGAACGATCATCAGAGAGGGGTGGTGGGGGACGGAGTCTCCCTTGAAGAATTGTGGATAATCGGACTGTAATCGGTGATGATTATCAGAGCAATGTCTATTGCTTAATCAACTCTTGGCCCTCTTTTGCAAACTATCTGTGATCCATTACCATTAAATAAAACAAGGAGTCGCAACCCAGTGGCGGCAACCCATAGTTTATGAAACCCTGAATTACGTTAATCAAGATGTGAGGTAAGAAAAGCATGATTTAGATTTTCTGTATCATGGAAAGTAAGTGAAGAGCAGAGAGGTGCAATGTTAAGTAGGTGATGGAACGCAGCTTTAGATGAAGTATTATTATGTGGCCAGAATGAGATGGTGGAACCAAAACTAACACCAAGATTGCACTTCCAGAAGGAGTAACTGTAGTACCATCTAAACTGAGAAAAAAAATGATGAACTTGAAAGAGCAGCTTTGAATGCTGTCTTATTCCTATATATCATAAAATAATTAGATACCATCCAGTGCTTAATATTGTGGAGGCAGTTCATCAGAGAAGAAGGTGGATAGGGACTAGTGGGATGGGTAAGTGTGAGCCGGGTAAAAATGAAATTACAAATCATGCTGGTGGATGTTAGAGCCCAGAGGATGCTCACACCACCCTCAATTTTCTGAAACTGTTGAAAAAATGTTTTGCACCCTGGCTACATTGGTGACAAGGCAGGGATTAAACCTGAACGTGACAGAAGTCATTACTGTTTACATTCATTCACACCATTCCAATACTAATTCAAGATGTGGAGAACCTGGAGGAACCCTACACAGACAGAGGAAATCTGCAAAGTCCACCCAAATAATGAGTTGGCTTAGAATTGAAGCTGTGAGGCAGCAGCACCAACCTTTGAGTCACTGCCATAAATCCTTGAAATCTGGTAAACATGTAATAAACTGGAAATAGTAAGGAAGGTATGGCTTATAATTTATTGAAAAATGTCAGCCCACCCAAGAACGTAATGACACCTTACAGTAAACTAATCGACATGGCTCTTACTGACAGTCTGATGTTATAAACCCCACACCCCGCAATATCACAAAGTGGACTCACCTGATCTCCGATGCTCATCCGCTCCTAACTGGTGTCTCTGTTATAAGGTAGCAGGAATTTATTTATTTTAGAAGTCTATGTGGACCTCATTTGTTTGACTAAATCCATTTTCCCAAATTGCTGTAATTCTCGTAATTGATCACTAAGGAATTTTCTAAATGAGATCCTTACAGTAAACAAGCAGCTTCTGCATTGGAGCCATGAAAGTCATTGGAGGTTAAGAGGTTCTGCAAACTAAATTGCTTTTCTGTTGTGTAACAAAAAAAAAACCAAAACAAAACCATCAGTCTCATTACTGTACTCTTGCTTTGTTACTCAAAATGAGTATCAAAATTACTAGAACGTTGACCATTTCATCACATGCAGTCATTCACATTGTACATGTACTTTTAATATAGAAGCCGATATGCGATTTTATTATACAGGTAAAATTACGTTGCAACAAACTCCCAGGGACCTAAAAAATATTTTGATGTAACGAAAATTTTGTTGTAATGAGAATCTGTATTTGTCACTATAGTGCTTTCTTTAACTTGTGTCCAGGTGTTTGCAATCATTTCAACAGCTTCTTTCGTGTTAATTTTAATCTCCTCCTGCCTACAAGTTATGCTGACGAGAATTTTTCTCAGCATTTCCTTGCCATAATACACTTTCAGGGTGCGAATGATGCCCAACTCCAATGGCTCAAGCACTGCTGTGCAATTGGGTGGGAGGAATTGAATGCAAACATTATCTAAATGTGGAAGCATGTTGTGGGCAGCACGGTTATCAATCAGAAGCCGAATCATCCTTTTCTTCTTAATATTGTGAGGTTTCTGCAACACTTTTGGGATCCCCCCCAATCCCCACCCAACGGGAACGACACGCTGAAGTGTGTCCCGAAGCGCAATTGCAGCATCTGTGGAAGATTGTTTGTCCGTTGCTGGGGCAGGGAAATCGCAGGCTCACACCGGTGCAGTGACGCACCACAGAAGCAAGTCATAAAAGATCGGGGGCACACTATAAGTCCCTGTCTTGCACCCCAAAACACGAGGCTTAGTCTCAGTACTTTAGCAAAACCAGCTTTATTCAGCTTGAAACAGGAACGGCACAGTTATTTATTGTAGCGGGATCTGCCACTCTGCTATACACAGACACAGCAGTCAGGCAGGGTCGTGGCCAAGTCAGTGACCAAGTAATCCTGTTATGTGCATTTACAATGTACGTGCTCTTAACCTTGCATCACCCATCGAGATTTTTTCTGTTTACTTTGGCGGAGAGATGCAGCATAGCTATGAGCCTGCTATTGCCCTGTACAGACTTCAGGGCACTCTTCGGCGTGCTGTCTAATTGGGGGCAGGTCCCAAGAGAGTTTACAAACCTCACATTTTCTTGAATGAGTGCCGCATTAATAGGAATGTTTCTTGAACGAGCATCACTGAACCACATAAAAACGTTTTTTTCAACATCTTCAAATGCAGCAGTTCGCATACGTTTGCAACCCGAGATTTTTCTTCTTTTTTTGCTCTGTGTCGATGGCAAAATTCCGAATTCACTGGCAACGTTTGTTTTGTTTTTGCTGCAATCGAGAGCTGCAAAAATGTAAAGTTTTTTTTTTCTAATATGAACTGTTATCGTTTTTTCGTGTCTGTCGTTTCTATAGAAGGGTGACAATGAGTTAAATTCCAGTGGATGTTTTTCAAATGTTGACAAGCAATAAGCAAAAGGTATCACTGAAAACCGCAGGAAACAAAAAAGGCAAAAAAAAAAAAAACAGTACACGGAAAGTTTGAAGAAAGAAAAAAAAATTACAATGTTTCAGTTTGGGGATCGTTTAGAGAATGGTATGAACTTTAAATATAGCAAAATTATACTTCAAGAAAGGTAAAGTTCTAAAGGTCATTTTCTGGACTTTCCACTTCTGTAAAAAGTGATACCCCCTGTGACCGCTGCTGACCCTGTGACCCTTCAGAAACCCCTTCTTAATGGAAAAGAAACACACTCTTACACCTCCTCTTTGCCAGAGCAGCTGCCGTCTTGCTGGCTTGCCATGGGACGTGCTCCTCACAACCGGTTAAAAACATTTAAAAGACTGAGCTGCGGCCATTCTGAGGTCTCTCACTGTACTGTCTTTCTTCCCCCAGACTCCCTCTGCTCTGGCCGCTGCTACCGGCCTTCTGGATCCACTTGTTGAAGAAGACTGTGTTCTTTTGAGCAGGAGTTGGGGCCGATGTGTCAAGTTTGACAGCTGTTCCTTGTAAAGCCAGATTGTCTTTGTAAGAGACTTGTGTTTGTAAGCACCAGAGCAAAAATAAAGTTTCTACTCCTTGGAAAACCTGTTGAACTCTCCTGTGCAACTTTGTGATCCAAGCTTGACACCCCGTACCCTTGGATATCTTCATGCATGCACACCTTGAGAAAATTTGCTGATATGGTCTGCGAAGATGACATTGGACAGAGAGAGGCTAGTTGTGTTCATCTTGGCTTTGATAAGTTTTCAAAAGTAAACAGAGAAAGAAAGAACAAGGAAGGAGCAGAAGGAGGAAGAAAACTGTCACCAAGAAGACCTCTGCCCTATGAGTCAGCAATGTAACCTAAAGAGACTAAACGCAACACACTTTGGATGTGTTGTCCAGCATTCTCTATGACAGCTCCTAAAAATGGCCAGGTTGTATTATTGGTGATTTCCCACACCCATTGACTTTCATTTGCTTTTGTTTTTGGCACATTAAGAGTAATAAGGAATGTTAAAGACAATTATGACTGAATAAAAGTTCATTACCTGTTCCTCATGCTTGCATTTAGTATTTGCTCTGTCCTGTCACCTGGGGTATAGAGAAAAGGAGGAAATGTCCTCTCAAATAGGAAAGTGAAGCACAGTAGATGTCCATTCTGGATGCAGTTTGGATCTGTAGTCCCAGCTGCAGGCATATTATGGCTACAGGCCGTATCTACTTTCAGGCCAGGGGGCTCATTTATATAGCTTGAATATGCACATTTTGAGCCTCTTCCCATGCAAACATCAGGATTTATTTAAGAAAGCGATGTGAAAGCATCTCTGACCCATATGTACGCAACATTTTGGAGAATCTAGGAAGTGAGGACACCCTTGATAAATTAGGGAAACACAGTCAAACCAGCTAAATAATGACTCATACAAATTATTATAATATATATTAATATTTATAATTTAATAATTCATACCACTGAGGTTTCTAAACTCTTTTGGGACTCCTCCTCCAATGGGATGACATGCCGAAGAGCATCCCAAAGCACGATCACCGCGTCAGTGGAAGACTATTTATTTGTTGCCGGGGCAACTGCAGGCTCACAGTGTTGCAGCAGCTCATTGCCGAAGCTAATCCGTGTCGATTGCGGTCGTGTGGCTGTTGTCGATGGGTGATGCAAGGAACATTATAAATGCAGGTAACAGAATTGCTTGGCTACAACCCTGCCTGATTGCTGTGTCTATGTATAGGAGAAAGGTATATCCCGCTACAATAAATAACCGTGCTGTTCCTGTTTCAAGCTGAATAAAACTGGTTTTGCTAAAGTACTGAGACTCAGCCTTGTGTTTTGGGGTACAAGACAGGGACTTACACGTCACAGTATACTTAATATTTATAATTTAATAATTCATACCTCTGAGCTGTTATTATATTTTGTGTTACATGACAAATATATGACACCTCAAAAATGACAGACTATATTTCAGGTCAGTTTTAAGAGGGCCAATCCTGCGTATCAGTTTATATCAATTACCTGGTGTCACTTCTCAGGGAACTGACAGACAGGTCAGGAATATCTTAGACAAGCTTCACTCCATCATTCAGTGCTGGGCTGGAAGCCATTAGCTGGCTGCGGAAGCAGTACATCCAGTTTTCACATGGTGTGGGTGTACATGAAATAAACATAACATACTGTATCGTTGCCAATATAAAAAGGCAATTTGCAGCGTTGTCCAGTTCTCCTGATGTAATCACATCATCTTTACTGTATTGCCCCAAGGTTATCTAGCAAGAATGAAGCTGCTTTTGTTAACTGCAACCTGTTACATTACATTACTGCCCTGCTAATTGGGTGTATTAATGAACTTAGTCTCAGTAACACACCATTATTATTATTATTTAAAATCAGGAAGAGTGAAAAAAGGAGAAACCAGAGAAACATGTAATTTCTATCAATCAAAATATAGTGCACCATTAACTAGCCAATCTTTGGAGAGTAGAAAGGAGAAAAAAATGGCTTGGAGGAAGAGAAAGACTGTGCGGGATTGTGAAGGAAAAGCAAGAAAAAATAGGAAAAGACTTAACAACGAAAGTGTCCATTAAAGTTGAGAAAAGAGGGAAAGCTTAGAAAAGGTCTTTTTTCATATTCATGTTAATGTGAACAGTGAGGAGGTACTGAGCCGGTTGATTCACTGTAACACCAGTGCAAAGAAAAGCTCGGCTTCAAAAAAAGTTATCGAAGGACTGCAGAAATGGTGATGGCTGTCTTGTTTTGTTTTTTTGCTCGCTAAAAGAAACGAGCAAAAAAAAAGGAGGCACTGAATTTATCACACATAAAGATGAAGATATCAGCATTTCCAGGGCGGAACTGTGAGGGTCCTGTGTTTTACAGAGGATATTACTAATATTGTTTTGATTGTATTATTGTCAATTTAAATTTTAATTCCCATGATAACTGACTGAGATTTAACTCCGACCAAATAATTGAACTGAGCTCAACTGTGGGGATATTTCCTGAGCATACTGTATGTGTTTAATAAATGTGTTATTTTACATATCCATTATTGTGTGGAGCAGGGTTTCCCAAAATTTTTTCTGTGGTACCTTTCACATCTATCTATCTATCTATCTATCTATCTATCTATCTATCTATCTATCTATCTATCTATCTATCTATCTATCTATCTATCTATCTATTGTTTCTCATTGGCTGAGCTTTCAAAGTAGCAACTTCCTTTTAATATATGACATGCCTTATGGAAACAGTAGTATTTCAGCAGTGACATTAAGTTTATTGGATTAACACAAAATATGCAATATGCATCATAACAAAATTAGACGGGTGCATAAGTTTGGGCACCCCAACAGAGATATGACATCAATACTTAGTTGAGCCTCCTTTTGCTAATATAACAGCTTCTAGACGCTGTCCTCCTATAGCCTTTGATGAGTGTCTGGATTCTGGATGGAGGTATTGTTGACCATTCTTCATACAAAATATCCAGTTCAGTTCAATTTGATGGACAGCCTGCTTCAAATCGTCCCATAGATTTTCGATGATATTCAAGTCAGGGGACTGTGACGGCCATTCCAGAACATTGTACTTCTCCCTCTGCATGAATGCCTTTGTAGATTTCGAATTGTGTTTTGGGTCATTGTCTTGTTGGAATATCCAACCCCTGCGTAACTTCAACTTTGTGACTGATGCTTGTACATTATCCTGAAGAATTTGTTGATATCGGGTTGAATTCATCCGACCCTTGACTTTAACAAGAACCCCAGTCCCTGAACTAGCCACACAGCGCCACAGCGTGATGGAACCTCCACCAAATTTGGCAGTAGGTAACAGGTGCTTTTCTTGTAATGCGGTGTTCTTCTTCCGCCATGCAAAGCGCTTTTTGTTATGACCAAATAACTCAATTTTTGTCTTATCAGTCCAAAGCACTTTGTTCCAAAATGAATCTGGCTTGTCTAAATGAGCATTGGCATACAACAAGCGACTCTGTTTGTGGCGTGAGTGCAGAAAGGGCTTCTTTCTCATCACCCTGCCATACAGATGTTCTTTGTGCAAATTGCGCTGAATTGTAGAACGATGTCCAGATACACCATCTGCAGCAAGATGTTCTTGCAGGTCTTTGGAGGTGATCTGTGGGTTGTCTGTAACCATTCTCACAATCCTGCGCTTTTTGTAGCCTTCCAATAAACCAGGAGACAGAACAATCTTTGTTTTCAGTTCTTATATATATATATATATATATATATATATATATATATATATATATATATATATATATATATATATATATATATATATATTAATTCATTAATTCATAATATAATTAATTTATGTACTTAATTTTCTACCTCCTTCTGTATTTATTTTGTTAAAGAGCTTCTACAAAAGGCCGGAATTCCCCCAGGGACAAGTAAAGGTCTATCTATCTATCTATCTATCTATCTATCTATCTATCTATCTATCTATCTATCTATCTATCTATCTATCTATCTATCTATCTATCTATCTATCATCATAGTGCCTTTCATATCTATCTATCTATCTATCTATCTATCTATCTATCTATCTATCTATCTATCTATCTATCTATCTATCATATAGTGCCTTTCATATCTATCTATCTATCTATCTATCTATCTATCTATCTATCTATCTATCTATCTATCTATCTATCTATCTATCTATCTATCTATCTATCTATCATATAGTGCCTTTCATATCTATCTATCTATCTATCTATCTATCTATCTATCTATCTATCTATCTATCTATCTATCTATCTATCTATCTATCTATCTATCTACACGTTGGGTTTCCTTGTGCATATATGTATACATTATTTGCTGTATGTTTTCATGTTGGTGTAAGTGTGTTTAAGTATCAATAATGTTTTCTACTTATATTTTAATTCTTTTTTTATTTCTTGCTATTAGCTTTAATTCTATGTAAAGCACTTTGGTCAACTTTTAGTGGTTTCAGATGATAGCAACGACATTGCATTACCTTGTACGTTTGCACGTTGGGTTTCCTTTATGTGGAGGTTGCATATTCTTCCCTTCTTGTATATGTGAGTTTCCTCTAGTTTTTTCAGTTTTCCATTCCAAGTCCCAAAAATGTGCAGTTTAGGATTGGTGTGAATGGTGTGATCAAGTGTGATGATCAGAATTGCTGCTGATGTAGCCAAGATAGGCTCTGTACTCATGGGACCCCTCAGGGGAATCAGTCAGGTCTAAAATTTAATGATGTTCAACAAAAACACATGTTTTAGTCAGAACTAGCAGGAACAATATTCTGGAAAACATATTGGAAGCTACAGCAAAAACATCGGAACTGCCTTAATAAATAATGCGAAAAACCATAGCAGGCAAGACATCGATAAATTGTTCACTGAGCGCAACTGGTGCATAGTGGCTGCAAGGAAATAATTGACTAGAACAATTTTTTTTTTTTAAGAATTCGCAACCTTTACTAACATATTTGCATAAATGGTTACTTAAAGGAGTACCACAAGTCAGTGGACACAGAATGCAGTGTTAGTAAATGAAACTGGAGTTGGTTTGGTGTAAGGGTAGGATGAAATCATTTGATGGTGGATTAGAGTATTTTGCAACACTAGAACATCTGTTGGAACTGGAACCAGGAATGGTCTTGTGACCCTCATCCTTAAACCTCACCAAAGCAGCACAGGACAGCACACTGGTGGAGCGAGAGCAGGGAATGGACAGCAGTAAGTGGCAATTGACCCTGATCTGAGTGTTTAAGTTTTCCAATGTGGTCAAAATTTACCATCTTATTACAGAAAAAAACATCCTCTAACAGGACAATTCAGTAATCAGGAAGGAGAAAAGCTCTTCATTGTATCTTTTAATTAGTCCTCAGCCAAATGCCTTAGAGGGCTCATTTTTCAAAAGCAGTCTGGTACATCCTGGTCAGAATGGCCGGAGAAACAAACAAGAGAGGTTTGTTTTATAAACTATTGAATTTACCTACAGTGTCAATCAATCCATACATTTTACTCTGATTGGTTCGTTGGTTTACACCCAAATGATTTATATAAAATAATAGTCTGTTATATTATATTCTGGTTCTTCTTATACCTTTGAGATGAGACACCACCCTTGAAATTTCTGTGCATATAGCAACTTTCCATTCTCCTTTATGATCCTTCAGTACATTTGGTATATTACATCAACCTTTCTTCTGGTACATTCTTTATTTACTTACCATACCACCTCAGTATTTTTCCTAAATCAATTTTTATATTTCAGTGTACATTTTGTTGTTCACTTGATCTTTATCGCGTTTCCAACATTTATTTTTTAAAGATGAATGCTATGTTACCCTAAAATTATTTCTTCCACACCAAGCTCCTTGGCGTTAACCCCAAGTGTTATGTGAGCAATTAATGGTTAAGACCAACTCTGACTTGGGGTGACTTGTCCACTTCACAGTCAGTCAGTCAGTCATTATCGAACCCGCTATATCCTAACACAGGGTCATGAGGGTCTGCTGGGATTAACACTAGAATTACCAGAGCCTACGAAAAAACTCGTAGATCCGTCCCACCCTTAATCGCTTCATACTTCTCCATCAGCGTCTTTTGTCCTGTAGATGTGTTGATAAGCAGCAAGCAGCCTGCTATCACATCCCCCACCGCTGCACAGTTTTCTCAGCTCAAATCTGTTCACCTGCGTGTCAGTAGCTTGGAGTTGTATAGAGTGAGAAGTCAACCTTTTATAAATAGTATATCGTTATTTGGAACACATGCATTTCATGTGTGTTCCGTGTCTACAACGATCTATGTAAACACATCGTTAAAACAGAAATGTTTTTCATGTTTTAGTAATAATTGACAAAATGTAGACATGAAGTGTATATAATGTGTGAAGCCTGAATTCCAAATATCAAAGAAACACTTTCACAAAAGGTACAAATATAACAGAACAAGTGGGCTTCTATTCAAAAATATAACTGCAGAAAAACAACCCACGTTTACCTGCGACTGGCACGAAAGATTCGGTGGCGTAACGGTATCAGCTGCTGACTTGTAATCAAAGCTTCGCGGGTTTGGTCCCGGGTGAGTCCTTTTTGAGAACTTAACTGCTTGTATTCTTACTATTTTAGAATAAAAACATACATTTGATTCCAGTCTGTAACAGCGGTGTAATTTATGATACTTGTACAGGTTAGCTTTGTTTTTTTCTATTCTGTTAGTCTCAGTCAAAGGCATGCTCACAAATTACACATGTAATGTCACGAAAAATACCTGCTGACACTTTAGTACGCAAGCAATGGTACGGGAATGCAGTTAGACTTTTTTTGGGTACATGCACCACGCTAGTGGTTAGATCTGGAAGGTGTAGCGTTGGCGAAATAAATAAAATGCCGAGCTATAGCGCGTCTTTATGTGATCCAAATAAATAACATTTGAGCTATAGCGCGTCTTTATGTGATCCAAATAAATAACATTTGAGCTATAGCGCGTCTTTATGTGATCCAAATAAATAACATTTGAGCTATAGCGCGTCTTTATGTGATCCAAATAAATAACATTTGTGCTATAGCGCGTCTTTATGTGATCCAAATAAATAACATTTGAGCTATAGCGCGTCTTCATGTGATCCAAATAAATAACATTTGTGCTATAGCGCGTCTTTATGTGATCCAAATAAATAACATTTGAGCTATAGCGCGTCTTCATGTGATCCAAATAAATAACATTTGAGCTATAGTGAGCTATAGCACGTTTTTATGTGATCCAAATAAATAACATTTGAGCTATAGCGCATCTTTATGTGATCCAAATAAATAACATTTGTGCTATAGCGTGTCTTTATGTGATCCAAATAAATAACATTTGTGCTATAGCACGTCTTTATGTGATCCAAATAAATAACATTTGAGCTATAGCGAGCTATAGCGCGTCTTTATGTGATCAAAATAAATAACATTTGTGCTATTGCGCGTCTTTATGTGATCCAAATAAATAACATTTGTGCTATAGCGCGTCTTTATGTGATCCAAATTAATAACATTTGTGCTATAGCGCGTCTTTGGTTTACGTATGAACACTATTGGTTTATGAATATTTACTATCAGTTTGCGTGCATACTTAATTGGTTTGCATGCGTACAATACTGGTTTCATTCATATGAACTATATTGGTTCGTGTCCGTATATTATCGGTTTGTGCATGAACTATATCCGTTTGTATATGCATAGCACTGGTTTGCATATGAACTATATTGATTCGCGTGTGTATATCAGTGGTTCCAGTACGTTTGTTATTGGTTTGTGAGTGAACTGCATTGGTTTTCGGTTGTATGTTATCGGTTTGCGTATGAACTATATTGGCTTGCGTTCTGTGCCAGTCTAACGATGGATTTGTGTATGCACTATATTGGTTTCATGCACGTCTTATACTGGTTTCATGTGGGTAACATATCGGTTTTGTGCTTGAACTCTATTGGTTGTATGTGTGTTCCATGTCGGTTTCTCGTACGAAACATACTGGTTATGCGTGCGCACCATATTGCAACTCTGTGTATGAACTATATCGGTTCTGCGTGCAAACTAAATCGGTTGTTCACGTGATCTTCAGTGGAAATGGGCGGGGCAAGAAACAGGAACTCAGGGGCCGGTAGAGTCATGGAGTGTAAATCAAGTGGCTAGGAGACAGATCTGGGTTTACTTTAAACAGTGCAGTATTTTTTTTCCGCACAATAGGTTTGGGAAAGGACTTGGTGGTAATTATTACTATTTAATAGAATCTGCCATTGAGTGTGTAATGAACACAAAGCTGAAGTTAAGTACGTATTTGGTCGTCTTTTTATTCGCTTCCAGCTACATGCTCGCTTGCAACCCGCGACTGTACTTTTTCACACAGCTTTTGCAAACTAGTTACTTATTCTAAAGGCAAAATATTCTACATTTACGACTGACGCCTTTATCCAGTATAACATTTAGTTACTACTGGTTACATTTCTTATGCCCAGCGATCCCGCACCGTGCCGCCTATTCAGGTGAAGTGACATGCTCATGGTCACACAGTGTCACTATCAGGACTTGAACCGACAAATGTAGGGTTTAGAGGACAAAGCCCTTACCACAATGCCCCAATGCTTGCACATCTGCAATGTCTATATTATTTGACATGATATAATCTTGTCCAGGACAGATTCCTTTGTGAAAGTTGAGTGTAACATTTTCAACCCGTTCAAGTCCTAAATCTGGGATATTTATTCTTTCAAATAATGTATCAGTTTGCAGATTAATGTACACACTGTATAATATTTTGCCATGCACTTAATATTGAAGAAGAAGCTGGTTTGTGAATAAGTTGCTGACTACAAGCATATGTGTAGCTAGGAGTGAATAAAAAGCCACCTGAATGTGTACCTAACTTAAGTCCCATGGTCATTTCAGATGTTAAACGTTAATCATCACCAAGCCCTTTCACAAACATTAAGTGGCATACAAAAGTATTCAATCCTCTTGAAAGTCATAATTTTCTGCAAGACAAAAGAAATATACACATTTATTCATTCAGTATTTTTCTTATGCTGTGACAAAACATTTCCAAAGACAAAATAAACTATTTTCTGTAGACGTTTAACTGAGGAAGAAAAACTCCAAAGTTAATGTTTGCATAGGTATTTAAACCTCTGTGCTTTGGAAGCTCCATCATTACACCAATGACAAATTAATTACAAAGGTGACAGTCGTTTAACAGTCATAATTAAACATGATGAGGTGCTACTTGTGAGTCCTTTCTGTCTCTCTGGATATAAACCGCCCCCTTTGTAAGGGCCGTAATCTTTGGTGGACAGTCACTGCAAAAATGAAAACAAAGGAGCATTCTACTGATGTGAGAAACAACGTTATTGAAAAGCACAAGACTGGGAATGGCTATAAAAATATCAAAAGAGTTTGAATGTCCCATTGCGCGCTGTTGCATTCATCACCAGAATGTGAAAGGTTCATCAAAGTACACAGACTCTGACTAGAAAAGGCTGTCCCTCAAAACTCAACATCAGAGTGAAACATCAACTGGTGGGAGGGGCGACTAGAAATCCAACTGTCACTCTCAGATGTCTGCGATGATCTGTAGCTGGAGTAAAGGTGCTGGGGTCCACAATTTCAAGAGTTCTCCATAAAACAGGCTTCTATGGGAGGGTAGCATGAAAGAAGCCATTCCTTAAGAAGGTCCACATAAAACAACGTATGGCGTTTGCCACAAAGCATGAGAAAGACCCAGTTAAAATGTGGGAGAAGGTTTTATGGTCATATGAGACCAAAGTAGAAGTTTTTGGACAGACTTAAGAGGTATGTGAAGTGTAACACTAACATTGCCCAGGCCTCAAGAAACAACATTCCTACAGTGGAATATGGTGGTGGCAGTCTCATGCTATGGAGATGTTTTTCATGTGCTGGGTCTGAGAATCTTGTCTGAGTTGAAGGGACAATGGATGGACACAAATACTGCACAATTTTGCAAGAGAACTTGTTCCAGTCTGCTATGAAAGCTCAGGAGAAGATTCGTCTTTCAACATGATAATGACCCTAAGCATTAGGCCAATGTGACACTGGGATAGCTCAGAAACAGAAAGGTGAATGTTTTAGAGTGGCCAAGTCAAAGCCCTAAACTTAACCCTGTTGAAAATCTGTGGCACTGTTTGAAAACTGCTGTTCAGAGGTGCCATCTCACCAACGTAGAGGGTCTCTATAAATCCTGCCAAGAAGAAAGGGGCAGAATCACTCCTGAGCAGTGTGCAGAACTGGGGCCTACTTACAAAAGAACAAAGGTTGTTACGGCAGCAAAAGGGTTCTTGACAAAGTATGAATGTGTTGGGCTTGAATACTTAATGCAAACACCAACTTTGGAGTTTTTCTTCTTCAGTTAAATATCTACAGAAAATGGCTTATTTAGACTTTGGAAATTTATTGTTACAGCACAAGAGTTCACATTAAAAAGATCGAATGAATAAACGTGGAAAAATCTTTTGTCATACAGAAAATTAGGATGACCTTTTAAAGTGATAGAATACTTTTGCATATCACTGTTTGTTTCTGAAAGGGCTTGGTGGTTATTATTTTTAACAGTATTTTCCCGTATTTCTGAAATATTCACGGGGCTGACGTGAGGTGCACATTCTGCTGGCTTTTTATTCAATCCTAGCTACATCCAGTATATGCTTTCAGTCAGCTAATTATTCATGCAGCTTTTGCACACCAGCTTCTTATTGTATTTTAACAGCATGGCAAAATATTCTACAGCATGTACATTAATCAGAATCATTACAAACTGATCAATTATTTGAAAAAATAAATATTCCACATTTTGGTTCTGCACAGGTCAAAAATGTTAAACACAACTTTAACAAAGGAATCTGTCTCGTCACAAAACTGTGAAAATTAAGGTGGCTGAACGTGATTTAACACTTTACAGTGCCCATGATAGCACAGTAAATCCTATTTATCAGATATTGGAGTGGAAATACACAGGTACTCGTACCTGGTTGGGCAAAACTCGGCTGCATCTTAAAAAACGCATATGCCTTGTCACAAAACTGTGAAAGGTAAGGTTGCCCAATATGATGTAACTCACATATACTGGTCCTAAATATGGAACATTTAGCTTTTCAAAGAATGGACACGATCATATCATGTCAAATAATATGCACGTTGCAGATGTGCAAGCAGTGGGGCATTGTGGTTAGGGCTTTGTCCTCTAAACCCTACATTTGTCGGTTCAAGTCCTGATAGTGACACTGTGTGACCATGAGCATGTCACTTCACCTGTCTAGGCAGCACGGTGCGGGATCGCTGGGCATAAGAAATGTAACCAGTAGTAACTAAATGTTATACTGGATAAAGGCGTCAGTCGTAAATGTAGAATATTTTGCCTTTAGAATAAGTAACCAGTTTGCAAAAGCTGTGTGAAAAAGTACAGTTATGGGTTTCAGGCGAGCATGTAGCTGGAAGCGAATAAAAAGACGACCAAATACGTACTTAACTTCAGCTTTGTGTCCATTATACACTCAATGGCGGATTCTATTAAATAGTAATAATTACCTCCAAGTCCTTTCCCAAACCTATCGTGCGGAAAAAAATACAACGCTGTTTAAAGTAAACCCAGATCTGTCTCCTGTCAGCTTCTCTACACGCTTCATGACTCTACCGGCCCCTGAGTTCCTGTTTCTTGCCCCGCCCATTTAAGCTGAAGATCACATGAACAACCGATATAGTTCACACGCAGAACCGATATAGTTCACACACAACATTGCAATAGTGTGCGTTCGCAAACCAGTATGTTTCATATAGTGCTCACATAAATCCAGCATGTTGCTTTCACAAAGCTGGCATAGTACGCACACATAAAACCGGTAGAAGACTGACAAGGACTCAATATAGTGCATACACAAAACCAATAGAGTTCATATGCGAAACCAATATATTACCCACGTGAAACCAGTATAGTGCATATGAAAAATCAGTGTTATACGTAAGCAAACCAGTAGTATATGAACATAAACCAATATAGTTGATACGCAAACCGATTGCATACGCACGCAAACCAATGCAATTCCCTCACAAACCGATAGCAAACGCACGTGAAACAGTAATAAAGTTCAATTCAATATAGTTCATATGCAAACCAGTGCTATGCATATACAAACGGATATAGTTCACGCACAAACCGATAATATACGGACACGAACCAATATAGTTCATATGAATGAAACTAGTATTGTTCGCACGCAAACCAATTAAGTATGCATGCAAACCGACAGTAATCATCCATAAACCAATAATGTTCACGCATAAACCAATACTTTACGTACAAAAATATATGATTTTTGGCCTGTTTGGCCCCTCATATGGAAGTCACTAGATATATGAATAAACAGGGAAGGCACATGTACTGAAAGAAAAAAAAGATCAACATGTGTGTTGTTCCTGCTGCACTGAATAAGCTCACGCGCTCTAACATCACCCCTACCCTGCGATCTAACTCTAAGTAACAGCGCAAGTACAGATGCAAACCAAGTGTAATCAGGAGTCTCCGGTTCAATCCCCACTCACTCCTGTATTTGCCATTTTCAGTAGTAAGCTGCTCTTTTTGTTAATATTATACAGTACACACATGCACTTGGTTTGCGTCTGTACTTGTGCTGTTACTTAGAGTCAGATGGAGGGGGGTTGGGTGGGTTAGAGCGCGTGAGCTCATTCAGTGCTGCAGAAACAACGTGCATGTTGATCTTTTTTTTCTTTCAGTACATGTGCCTTCCCTGTTTATTTATATATCTAGTGACTTCTGTGCCTGTCTGTCTCTCTATTACGCAGTGCTCTGTCTGTCTGTGTGTTATGGATCTTAAAAATAACAGTTAAAAGGACACTTGTTCATGTTAATTGCAGTCTCAATTGTTAAAAAATATTTTAAAAGGGGCATCCCACATGAAAATATAACGATCTCATTAACTGACAGTGCATACCAATTTATAAATTTTACAACCCATGACACTTGAACAGGTCATCATGTTTCATCATGCTTCAAAGTCTTACTAAGCAGTACTTACAAATGAAACATTTTATGGAGTCCTTCATCAAACATGTTGATACTATATAAATAAAATGTATTATTATATTATTATTAAAGTCAAAGCAGTTAGCAGAGTGTGACTCAAGCTTTGTGCGTAACAATGCGTAAAGATGAGCTGTCCCACACACGATATTTTTCCTCCCTTTTAATGCACAGCTGTCTCGTGTAATATGAATGACCAATCCTAGATGACTATACATCAGTGGCAGGCCCTGAACCTCAGCTATCAAATGGTTATGAGCCTTTAACTGTACGTTACCCAGCTTACGTGGGATCTTTCATAAAAGCAGATTCACTCAGCTGTGACTTGCTCCTTGCCTCGTGGTATATGTGTGCAAACTTCATATTTTACTTATGAAAGAGTGTAGACAAAATGGAAATGGGTGCTTTATTTGAAAGAAGACACCCATGGGTTTGTAAAAATACCATTATTGCTTTAAATTGATTGTAACGTACACAGACAACTTTGAAATATGGTGGTGTCCCACCGGCGGGACACATTGTGCATAAGTGGTGGCAGACCAATGTCCCTTTCTGCAAAAACGTAAAACTCCCTAACACGCTTTTTAATGAGTTTCCATATTCTTTTAAAGGCATATGTGCTTTTTTCATGTCCGTAACAGCCAGTCTGATGCTTGCGGAAGTTTAGCATCAATTCTGCAAAACTGCATACAAAAGGAAACTTGGCTGCTTCATTTGCCACCCACATTATATGGTGATGGTATTATACATGACCGACTGAGCGAGATTCAGGCCACCAGACAAGGGCAGTGCCAGAAAACGACTGAGTACAGTGTTAGTAACTTTTGCTATTTCTTGATGGTAAACATTTATTCAAGTCCATTGTATGATAAGACAGCTATAAGTTAACCCTTTGAAGCCAGCAGGCCGGTTTTTAGGACAGGCGTGTAGTTGTATATGCCTGAAAGGCCCCTATAAGGGCCCACCTTTCTACCATCATAACCCTGCCAGTCTGAATAATGGCCTGCATATATCTGTTACACTACACTACTGTTACGTTGCTGTACTCTCCAAATCTTGCAATCCACTGCTGTAGAGACATATTCTCAATATGCCCCTAACACCTCCATGCCATCATAACTTGGCTGGCCAGCCTTCGCTACAGTAAATTAGACTATACATATAATATTCTGTTGTCTAGTTACGCAACCGTTTTTATGCAGGTCAGTTTTGTTTTTTCTTGTATGTTTCAAGAAGAAAACTAAGGATTTCAGTTGTACGTCAGCATTAGATCGAATCGAAACAATAGTTGCATCGTGTGTGCAGAGAAGTACAAGCAGGCAAAGAGAACTTTTGCCCCTCTGCTCCATGGGAGTTTTCTTTCCTTCCTGATCTTGCCTGAGGACATCTGCGTTACGGTGTGACAGGTGTGCCACCCCAGCCAAACTCCCCACCTGCCACTGACCCCAGAACGGGTTGCACCATGTCCAAGGGAGTTTGGGTGGTTGACGCTGCAAGAGAAAGCCCCACCGGGTAGGGGAGATGTCTGGTGATTGATTGGAAGATGGTGAAAATCATGTGAAGTGTTCTTGTTCATTGCTTCTGGCATTGAAAACTGTTTTGTAACACATCACTTAAAGGTACAGGTTTGGCATTAGGTCCTTATAACCAAGAGTAGAAAACGATGAGAACTGTGAGAATGAAATATAATACAATACAATTTATTTCTGTGTAGCCCAAAATCACACAAGGAGTGCCGCAATGGGCTTTAACAGGCCATGCCTTTTGACAGCCCCCCCAGCCTTGACTCTCTAAGAAGACAAGAAAAAACTTCCAAAAAAAAAACCTTGAAGGGAAAAAATGGAAGAATCCTTGGGAAAGGCAGTTCAAGCAGAGACCCCCTTCCAGGTAGGTTGGGTGTGCAGTGGTGTCACAAAAAGAGTGGTCAATTCAATTCAATACACAGAACAGAACACAAGTCATCCTCAATACAATATAATAGTAAAATAAAAATATTACAAGTACGGAGCAGAATTTAACAGTAGATGGTATCACATAATAGGATTTGGAGTCCTGGAGACCTCAGCCATCAAGCTGCCTCCCCTATTGGCCATTCCACAGCTGAGACAGAGCTGGGCCAGCCAATCCGAAGACAGGACCCCTCTACCCAATGATTCCTGCAATCCTCCATCAGAGATGACGTTACCTTAGGCAGGCAGAACAACTTGGCAGGTGGGCAGTGGCACCAAGTGCCACATTTGAGTGCAGAGAAGAGAAACAGAATAGCTGAGGGTTAGTAACAAATTCTAACTACAGTGGAACCTCGGGTCACAACCGTAATTCGTTCCAAAACTCTGGTTGCAACCCGATTTGATTGTGACCCGAAGTAATTCCCCCCATATGATTGTATGTAAATACAATTAATCTGTTCCAGACCGTACAAGCTGTATGTAAATATCTATTCTAATTAATAAAAGGCAAAGCCCTCACTGACTCACTGACTGACTGACTGACTGACTGACTCATCACTAATTCTCCAACTTCCCGTGTAGGTGGAAGGTTGAAATTTGGCAGGCTCATTCCTTACAGCTTACTTACAAAAGTTAGGCAGGTTTCATTTCCAAATTCTACGTGTAATGGTCATAACTGGTATTTGTTTTTTGTCCATATACTCTAATGGAGGAGGCGGAGTCACGTATCACGTCATCACACCTCCTACTTAATCACTTGAACTAAAAACAAGGAAGAGATTTACAGCATGAGTCAAACGTGGGAACGAAGGTAAATGACGTTAATTTTTGAGTGTCTTTTAATACTGTGTAAGCATACATATTAACACATGTGCAATTAAACGTGTGCATTTACGGGGTGATTTCTCAGGCTTAAAAGCACGCCTTTTATCAAACGCGAGAACAAAGGTAAATGACGCTAATTTTTGAGTGTCTTTTAATACTGTGTAAGCATGCATATTAACACATGTGCAATTAAATGTGTGCATTTACGGGGTGATTTCTCAGGCTTAAAAGCTCGCCTTTTATTAAAAAGGTAAATGCTAACTGTTTTCATTTTGAAGGGCACAAACCACGTTGGATTTTGTAATGATAGTTGATTAGTAAGGTCTATTAAGGGATACTTACAGAATGATTAGTAATGCCTGTGAATGCCGATGCAAGTAGGAGAATGGGCGTGAACTAAAGAACGATTAGTAACTTGTACAGTAAATGTCTCTAAAGTCTGTCTATTAAAAAGTTATTATATCTTTCAATCCTGTGTATTAATTAAACTACGAACCTAACAAGATCACTACATGGTGTCAGAAGTGGCGGATTGGAAGAGGAATGTGAAGAAGAGGTTCAGCTTTTGAACGAGTCGCGTGTCTGTTACTAACCCGAAAACGTGATCAGAAAGCGCTAAGACATTCTAGCAAAAGAGAAAAAAAAATATGTTAGGATTACAGCCCCCACCAAATTTCCAGTGAAAGGGAAATGTAGCTGAAAATTGGAAAAGATTTAAACAGAGATTCGAGTTGTATCTTGCTGCGATTGAAGCAGATAGGAAAAGTGAAAAAATTAAAGCGTCTATGCTTCTACATGTAATTGGTGAAGAGGCGCTAGAGGTGTATAACAATTTTCAGTTTGAAGAAGATGGAGACAATATGAAATTGAACAAAATAGTTGAAAAATTCGAAACGTATTGCAACCCAAAGCGCAATGTGACGTTTGAGCGGCACAAGTTTTTTTACATGTTTCCAGAAAAGCAGAGAAACAATAGACCAGTATGTGACGGAATTGCGTAATAGGAGCTGTTCTAAGAAGAAACTGTCAAGACATCAAAGGACCAATAACCTCTAATCAGAACACTAACACCAGCGAAACAAATATTAACGAGAAAACAAGTATAAATCAGGAAAGAACATCTCAACTGCAAACACAATTAACCAGAATATCAAAATGTCAATTAAAACCACCAGAACGACTCATTGAGACATGTTGAGGATTAAAGGAACATTTTCAATTAAGAAATGCTGAATTCCTTTAACAGTTGTGCTTTTTATACATAGTTTGAATGCTGGATGTATGCCTGAAATGTTCTGGATAGTTCAGTTGTTTGAAGTGATCAAGAATTAAACGTGTGCATTTACGGAGTGATTTCTCAGGCTTAAAAGCTCGCTTTTTATTAAAAAGGTAAATGCTAACTGTTTTCATTCTGAAGGGCACAAACCATGTTAGATTTCAGCCGTTAAACGCGCAAAAATGTCGGTACACCAGATAAATAAGCGCAACATATTATCAGTTGTATTGTATGCTTACAATACATATAGAAATGTGTTAATCGTTAACTAATAGTATGGGATGGTGTTTTTCGACTCGCGCCTTGATTTAAACGATTGCATATATATATATATATATATAGATGTATATAGAGATATAGATATATATAGATATACATATATAGATATAGATATATATATATATGTATGTATATCTATATACATGTAAGCGTATAAGTACTGCCTTACTTCTCTTTAAGAAAGGAAGATGTAATGATACTTGATTTAAACGATTCCATGTCTTGGTGGGTTTGCGTAGCTTATTGTCAATATCTTTACACCTGTTTTTAAGACTTATTGACTGAAACGGGCTTTCACGAAAAAAGTTAGGGCTTTGCTACAAGATACACCCTCCACAAGTTAAGGAAGTAAAAATAAAAGGTATATATTTCTGTTTTATTTAAACCTTTTAAGTTCGTATGCATAGCCCCATTTGGCTGTTTAAGTTTTTTTTTTTTCTTCAGTAATATTTAATCTCCTTAAAGAAAAACAACATATGCATTTTACTTTTTTTGTATCTCTTTAGTAATATTTTAGTGTAAAAGGATAACGAGTATTTAAACTTTTTATGTTACTTTATAAAGTTATTTTACACAATGTTGAAAAATGAATAAGAAAGCTACATATTTTGGCAGCTACTGCTTTAATTTTCAATGAAATGAAAAAAGCTCTCCAAGAGAAAACCTCAATGAAGAGAAACAGTTTGCACTATCTAAAAAGGAGAAACCCTCATTTATAAAGGTTTGCTACAGATGACTTAACTGAAAATAAATGAATAGTTCCTATGTGTATAATACATATTTATCTATTTGACTTATGCCTTTATTCCAGCAACTTGCAACATCTGAGGTACAATTTGTTACATTACTTTTGTTTTTTGCAGCACAGGCAGGTGAAGTGACTTCCTCAGGGTCACACAGTGGTGTCAGTACCAGGATTTGAACTGACAAGCTCCGGGTTTGCTTAAATATTACTGAAGAATGAAAAAAAATGAAAACGGGCAAATGGGGCTATGCATACAAATGTCCATCCATCCATTATCCAACCCGCTATATCCTAAATACATGAGCTAATCCCTGCCAACACAGGGCACAAGGCAGGAAACAAACCCCGGGCAAGGTGCCAGCCCACCGCAGGGCGCACACACCCACACACACCCACACACCAGAGACAATTTAGAATCCCAAATGCACCTAACCTGCATGTCTTTGGACTGTGGGAGGAAACCAAAGATATGTGTATATGTAGATATGTATATGTATGTATATATGTATATGTATATATATGTTTTCATAACCTCTTTAACATACTACTTCTCCGCTGCGAAGCGCAGGTATTTTGCTAGTATATATATATATATATATATATATATATATATATATATATATATTTAAAGATTTTTAAGCACAAAAATAGTTAATTATACCATAGAATGCACAGTGTAATAGTAAACTAAACGTGTACTTACTACATCTGGTCACTCCAGCTCCTTGATTGCTCAGCTGGAGCAACTGCTTCCTTCTCCCCCACCGAGTGTCGGCCAAAACACCCCTGTTGGGCTCTCTCTCTTGCTCGCTCGCTCACTCACGCTCTCTCTCTCTCACTCGCTTGCGCTCTTGCGCTCTCTCTCTTTTACTTGCTTGCGTTCTCTCTCTCTCACTCATTCTCTCGTGCTCTCTCTCTCTCTCACTCACTCTCGCTCTCTCTCTCTTTCTCTCTCACATGCTCGCATTCTCGCGCTCTCTCTCTCTCTCTCTCGCTCGCTCGCTACACAGGGAATGCACAGGGAGAGACTGGACACATGAGGAAATCATTGGTGCATACTCACCGGAAAGGGAAACTGGCTTGTTCGTCACCTGAGTGTGTGGTCGTGAACAGAAGCAAAACTTTGGCAAACTTTTTGGTCATAACCCGATTTGTACGTGGTCTGAGACGTTTGTGACCCGAGGTTCCACTGTATCATGTTACTTATGTTTTAGTACTAATGACTAACAACAGAGATGCAGTCTGTACAGTTAATCAGCAGCTCTAGTCAGGATATGCTAAACTGAAGTAGTGAGTCTTCAGCTGGGATTTAAAACCTGAGACCGAAGGGGCATCTCTTATATTAGCAGGCAGACCATTCCACAGTTTAGGGGACCTGTAACTAAAAGCTCGCCCTCCCACTGTTATTTTATTAATTCTTGGAATCATAAGCAGACCGTCATCCTGAGATCTTAATGTGCGCTCTGATTTGTAAGTCATGATAAATTCAGATTAGTTTGCCAGACCATGGCCATTTAATGTTTTATATGTTAAAAGGAGGATTTTGAAATCTGCCCTAAAGTTAACCGGGAGCCAGTGTAATGATTTAAGAACTGGAGTGAGGTGTTTGTATTTTCTTGTTCTTGTAATAATTCTTGCAGCATCGTTTTGTATTAACTGCAATCTGTATAAAGAACAATTTGAACATCCAGTGAACACAGCATGTGACACAACTTATTCTGTAGTACCAATCTGTTGTAATAATGTTGTTGTAGCTGCTGAAATATAAGGTGTCATCAGGCACGGGTAAGAATTTTCAGAGTCCAAGAGTTTGTTTTAAAAGTGTTTAGTGAAAGTTAAAAGCGAATAATCCAACCAAGAATAAAAGAAAAAATAGTTACACACGTAGAATATAAGGTAAAAAAAAAAAAAGAAAAATATATCTTCTATACAAGTAAACTTAGCTTTTCTTGAAAGACTTTTGTTATTTCTATACTTAAAGGTTCTTAATTTCTTCTTCTCTACTTAAAGGTTCTTAATTTCTTCTTCTCTACTTAAAGATTTTTAATTTCTTCTTCTGTACTTAAAGATTTTTAATTTCTTCTTCTGTACGCTTTACGTACGGCACAACACATAAATTAACTGCTGTTTTCTTACATATTTAATTCTCACACTCAAAAGGTTTGTAAGCCGGTTGGCGCATAGGCAAGTGCCCAGGCACGGTGATGTGCGGTCACGATTAAAAACCGTATGCCTCTACACCTTATACAAGGCAAGGCTGTCACTAACTAACTGAAGAATAATGTTTACTCCAAGCTGTTAGAAATGTCAAGAACATACCAATATGATTATATTCACGTGGGTTATAGGAACCTTCCATAGTTTATGCATTGTCATCTAATAAACATTCATGAATCTTATAGAACAAGGCAAATGGCTCTTACAGTTGTGGCTTAACATCATATTATCACTGTATAATAAAAGTTAACTTTTACACATCAAAATAGTTGGTTTTCAAAAATAGTTGAAAGTTGCCAGGGAGGGCAGTGATCAAAAAGTTAAAACTTTGATGCCAATAACACCACTGTGATTTGTAAAAATGTGAAATCAATGTGGAGTGAATCAACTTTGAATCGTTCAATTAAACATTATCAAATACTGCTGCTGATGGTGTCTCTTGTAGTAATATGGAGAACTGCAGTGACATCTGTGAACCTCATGCTCCAAGCCCCTGCTACTGCAGATACTGTCCACCGTCCATGGATTCAGTTAAGCAACAAACCATCTACTTTGTTAATTTGGGATTAATCATCTGTTTGTGAAACCACTATTAGCCAGGAATTACAAAGAAGGAACATTCATGGTTCCGATGCAGCAGAGAGTTATGGCAATCATGGAACAAATTCTCAAGTCATGAGAGCAGACAGATTGGTAGATATCAGAGGGGCAGTGCAGATGATGAATGGGACACTTGCATTTCAGCCAGCAAATGACAAAAGGATGACATACATTTTAGCGTTCTGACCTTAACCCATTATACAAATGCACCGAGGCACCTCCAGGTACTACCACTAAGTCATAAAATAAATGAAAAAAAAAAAACAATCACGGTCCAGGAAAATCAGCTTCTTCTTGTCAGAGGTCATAGTTTAATGTCAATTAAACGTGTTTTTCATTTTTATCAGTTTAACAATACGGGCCTGCATCTCCTTTGTCTTCAGGCAGTAGATTATTGGGTTAATTAAGGGTGGCATCACATTCTGAATTAGTGCTCCCATGATGTCCACGTCTGCAGAGCTTCTAGAAAATGAACTTGCAATGTAAGCACTTCCACCGACCAAGTAGGAGACACAAATGACCATCAGGTGTGAGCTGCAGGTGGAGAGGGCTTTTAGTCGCCCGTGTGAGCTCTCAATTTTGAAAACTGACATGAGAATCCTTACATAGGAATAAACAATAAACAACAAGGGGCCCAGTACGATACTGACACCTGCACTGATGCCAGCATAGTTGCCGATAATATTGGAACCACAAGCTAAATATATCACTGAGGAATGGTCACAAAAAAAATGGACTAGTTTGTTTTTACCACAGAATGGCAGTCTGACAGTGACTGTCATTCGAGGGACAACAAGGATGAAGGCAATGGCCCAACAGCCAATGATTAGTTTTAAAATCAGGTTGTTGTTTGTAATAATGAAATAGTGTAGAGGCTTGCAGATGGCGAGGTATCGGTCATAAGCCATAAGCCCCAGGAGAAAGGCCTCGGTCGTTTTCAGAATTCCATACAGGAACATCTGAATGAAACAAGCGGTGATGGAAATCACACCAGAGTCTGAGCCTAGAACATCCAGGAATTTTGGAACCGTGGTGGTGGAGCTCATCATATCTAACAAAGCAAGGCTAAAAATCAGTGTGTACATGGGGGTGTGCATGGTGTGGTCAGTCAGAAAAGCAATCGTTATTAGAAGATTACCAAGAATAATACAAAGGTACACCACCAGCAGGACACCAAAAAGAATATTTTTGTTGGATCTGTCCTGAATTCCAGGGAAACCAACCACAATGAATTCTTGCACCATCAGATTACTTTGATTCATTCTCCAGGAGGTTTCACGTTCTGACATGTACCTGGTAAATGGAAAATATAAAATTATTAATACATACACACTTACATAATGGGACACAGACACATTTTTCCTTGATTTAGCCCTCTGCTCCACAGTTTAAAATTACAGCTCAAACAGTTCTGACATCGTGATTGAAGTGCACATTGCAAACTTTCATCTAAGGGGATTTGTATTAATTTTGGTCACACCGTACAGAAAAGACTTTTTCTACATGGTCCCTCCAATTTCAGGGCACCAGAATGTTTGGGAACATTGGGGTCAAAGGTGTTTGTGATTCCTCAGGTGGATTTCATTACTTCATAAGATACCTCGGCTTGCTTATACCCTTTTGTATCAAGAATGTAAGTTTAAAGTCACTGTGCTCTGTACAAAAATTATTTTATAAATCCACTCACATGTATAGGCCAGGCTAAAGTTAGCACACAAGGGCTGCTAGTTAAGCATTTGAAGAGAGAAGGTACAACTACTAAAATGGGCATTGTACTATTTCTGTATGTTAGAGATGAAATCGAATCCTCTCCTTTCCTTGTTTGGAACCTAAGTAAGGGCCTACACGTGGAGAAGACAGTATATAAAGACTTGGACAGCACCAAATACTTCGAAGCTGATGGACGGATGGGTGATATCATCATCCGTCCTGAAAACTTTTCCAGTGCAGTGACGAAAAATGGCAGACTGTATAGATCAAGATCCCATCTTGGTATTGTCATGCTATTTGGCTTCCTCGTCTGTAATGCTGAGTAAATTGTCAGTAAAGAAAGCTAAGTTATTTTCTCTTATGTGGTTTTTTACCGCCGTATCATTATGAGAGAGGTATTGCCTTTTAATATCATATCTATATGGTTTTCGGTTACTTAATTACAAAAGAACTTATTCCAACTAGGGAGCTATATCACCCCTAAAAGGAAACACCTTTGAAGTCTGTAGTTGTCATTGTTAAACATGAGGACAAGAGCTTCACCAACAAAGTCAAAGACTGCCATTATGAGGAGGAAACACAGGAATAAAACCATTCAAGACACTGGTAAAACCTTAGGATGCCCTAAATCAACTGTCTGGAATATCATGAAGAAGAAAAAATGCACTGGTGAGCTCAGGGACTAGTAGGCCAAGGAAGACCTCCACTGCTGATGGCAGAAGAATCCTCACTATGGTAAAGACAAAGCCCCAAATGAACGTCTAACAGACCAGACACAGTCTTCAGGGGGCCAATGTGTGTGTGTCAGAGACGACTATCAGCAGACGATTTCATGAACAGAAATACAGAGGCCACACTGCAAGATGCACACCACTAGTTAGACACAAAAAAACAGGATGGCCAGATTACAGTTTGTGAAAAAGGACTCTGAAGAGCCTGCAGAATTCTGGGAAAAGGTCTCATGGACAAACAAGATAAAGATGAACATCAACAGAGTGTTGGCAGGAGCAAAGTGTGGAATCGAAAAAGAACTGCCCAAGATCCAAAGCAGGCCACCTCATCTGTTAAATATGGTGGTGGGGGTTTTATGGCTTGGCCATGTATGGCTGCCACAGGTCCTGGCACACTTCTCTTCATTGATGAATGAACTGCTGATAGTAGCTGCACGATGAATCCTGAGGTGTATAGAAACATCTGTTCTACTCAAGTTCCAATAGATGCCTCCAAACTCATTCATCCTACAACAAGATAATGATCCAAACATACTGCTAAGGCAGGCCCGGCCTTAGGCATAGGCGAAGTAGACGACCACCTAGGGCCCCGGCGTCTGGGGGGCCCCGAAACGTCTCCTTGGTCAAATTTTCACGCATTTCACAGAGCTTCCAGGGGGGCTCCGCCCCACTCAGGGGGCCCCTGGACCCCCCTTTCGCCTAGTGCCCCATAATACCTAAGACTGGGCCTGGCTAAGGCAACACAGTTTTTCAACGTTAAAAAATTGAAAATGCTTTTTACGTCCTATTGAGCAAATCTTTCACTACTGAATATAAAACATAAGGGGACAAGCCCCCCTTATTATTATTAGAGGCTTGGCAGAGCATCACCAGAGAAGATCCTCAGCACCTGGTGATGTCTGTGAATCACAGACTTCAAGCACTCATTGAATACAAGGGATATGCAACAACATCCTAAATATGACGGATTTAATAGAACTGCCATTGCTGTGTCCCAAACATTATGGTGCCCAGAAATGTGGTGGAGCATGTAGAAAAAGTGTTGTGTGATCGAAATGTGTGCAAGTCCCCTTAAATGAAAGTCTGTAATATGCACATCTAAATGGTTTGGTTTGTTATTTTAAACTGGAGGAGGAAATCAAAGAAAAATGTGTCTGTGTCCCAAACATTATGGAGGCCACTCTAAGTAGAAATAAATATAAATATTGCCATCTATTCTGTAATTCAGCCTTGGCACAGTAAAATCCATGCCAAGGCACACGTAGCTTGTACTGATACTTCGCATGTTGTGTCTCTGGATGTGAAGGAAGAAATGGCGAACCCTGAGCGGACTAAAGAGGATGTGCAAATCCCCTACATACGGAATTACAAACCAAAACATGAATAAATAAAAACATCCATCCATCCATTATCCAACCCGCTACATCCTAACTACAGGGTCACAGGGGTCTGCTGGAGCCAATCCCAGCTAACACAGGACGCAAGGCAGGAAACAAACCCCGGGCAGGGCGCCAGCCCACCACAGGGCGCTCACACACACACACACCAAGCACACACTAGGGACAATTTAGGATCACCAATGCACCTAACCTGCAAGTCTTTGGACTGTGGGAGGAAACCCACACAGGCACGGGGAGAACATGCAAACTCCACGCAGGGAGGACCCGGGAAGCGAACCCAGGTCTCCTAACTGCGAGGCAGTCGCGCCACCACAGCAAGAATACAGCGCGAGGCAGGAACAATCCGTGAACGGAGCTCAAGCTTCTTGCTAGCGCTGTGGCACCGTGTAGTTAAAGTTAAAGTTTTACCTGTGTAATATAATAAATATATTTTGCTGCATTTCATCTTAAAATGATATTGTCATCATATGTAAATACACGCTTTATAAAGTGGCTCAGGTTGTGCAATATTATAACTGTATCATAAGTACAATTACCTTATTGTACCTTACAAGTACAAACAATTCTACAAGGTGCACTTGATGGACTGATTGAGTGCATTTATAGTTCTTGGGATGAAACTGTTTGTGAACCGCGAGGTCCGAATAGGAAAGGCTCTGAAGTGTTGGTCGTATGGAAGCAGTTCAAATCAGCGAATGGCTGAGGCAGCGTGTGCTTGATGCTGTATACCGATAATTCTCTTTCCGATCAGCTGCTGCTGTGATTCCCCACTCAGATACAGATACAGTGATATAAATACTCCGAGTGGTGCAGTGAGAGTAATATAGAAAAAGATTATCCGATGTGGCAACCCCTAACGGAAGCAATTGAAAGAAGAAGAAGAAGGTGCATTGAGAGTAACAACGCTAAAGCAGTTATGGTATTTGGAATACTATGACTATTCCCTGGACCATTATATTGCTGCAGGTTAATTACAATCAGATGCATTAAACTAATAAACAATATGCAGTTAGTTTCAGTGTATTTATAAAGCCGCGTCAGGGACGTGGATCTGAAAGAGAAAGATAAACCACACAGGAACAGCAGCACTGCTTTGATGCTGGGTGCCGGCAGTCTGCAAAACCGAGCAGAGAACTTGTGTGCAACAGGGTATGAGCTACCGTAGAAATGTGCGTGGCTTTATGCCAAGTTTAGATTTTATACATCGCGATTTGAACATGGAAACGTTCTTACGTAACATTTCTGTGCATTCGCACCATTTAAACATGAGGCCCCAGGTGTGTGTGGCTTGTCACTTCAGACCCAAGGCTGGAATTGCTGCCAAAGGGGCTTCAGGTAAGTACCGAGTACAGGGTCTGAATACATTGTGACATTTCAGCTTTTTATTTTTAACAGATTTGCAAAAGATCCCAAAATCTTCTTTTTGCTTTGTCATTCTGATGTATTGAATGTTGCTTGAAGAGTGAAAAAATGAATTTAAACGATCTAAGCACAAAGCTGCAACAAAGCAAAATGTGTGAAAAGTGAAGGGGTCCTCATACTTTCTGAATACACTGTAACGAAAATTAACTCTGATACTCACCATGCTGTCTTTCAAAACCTTTGTACTTTCTACACTTTGTCTTATGATAGGATTCAATGTTACAAGATTTATACTCCTTATGCTTTTTATTCTTTGTTTTCACTTCTACTGAATTTTCTCAAATTAATCCTTTTGCTTGGAGATCTTTATGTAATACACTGTGGGCCATGAGGAAGCATTTTCTGTAAAAAATAACACATAAAATGAAAATCAATTGATGCCAGTTTTGCTTCAATGTCATTAAATTAATATATTTAATGACCCTCATAATTCTTAGGGTCCCAAGGAGATGTTTGCTGTTTTACAGACAATACTGAGATTAAACCTGAACATGACAGCAGTCAATCATTAGGTGCAAACATTCACACCATTCCAATAAAGAATCATACATTAGGGTTAAGGTTAGGCTTAGGGTAGGGGATGTGAGCCTTACGGCTGAGCTCTGACACACAGACCCTTTATTTAGAATCTAAATATGGTCTAGTTTATTTAATTACCTTAAAATGCTAAAACCTATAAAAATGTTATCTTTCATTTAAACCATGTGGATGGTATGTGTCCAAAGCCTCAATTCAATATTTTTATCTCCTGTTCGAGGCCAAACATCAGTTGGAAGTGATTTGAATGTACAAAATGTCTATACAGCACTGTATCTTAAGGCTGCATCTCAGCTAACCTTAACCTCAGCTGCACATCTATGGGATAGATAGATAGATAGATAGATAGATAGATAGATAGATAGATAGATAGATAGATAGATAGATAGATAGATAGATAGATAGATAGATAGATAGATAGATATGAAAGGCACTATATAATAGATAGATAGATAGATAGATAGATAGATAGATAGATAGATAGATAGATAGATAGATATAAAAGGCACTATATAATAGATACTAATAGTTACTAATTCAATTTACCCACCTCTACTCCCCCTGTACACTTCTGTTCCACACATAAATCTAAATAATTATTCTATGATAAATGTATGGGTATTTTTTTCACAAGAAAGAAACTTTAATTAATGTATCCACCACTGCTCTCCCTGTACACTCCTCCTACTATGCACATAAATTCTATGATAAATAATCTTTATAAATAAGATGTAATCCTTAGCCATGTATTTAATATTTAATATAAAATAAACTGTATTAAATTCATTATGAAATCCACTAAAACCACAAAATCAAACCACAGAAATAAAACATCATTCATAATTAAACAATCATAACTTCTTAACACTCCAATTCCATTCCTTCTTCATTATGTAAATATGCACCCAAGCCCCAACTTCCCCATTGATCCTTTTTACACCCCAATCCCAAACATTCCTTACAATACTCTTGATCCAATCATAAATATTCTACTAGAATACAACATGCAGTTCATTATTTTCAATTTGCACAGTTCATTGTTTAAACACAGATAGATAGATAGATAGATAGATAGATAGATAGATAGATAGATAGATAGATAGATAGATAGATAGATAGATAGATAGATAGAAATGAAAGGCACTATATTATAGATAGATAGATAGATAGATAGATAGATAGATAGATAGATAGATAGATAGATAGATAGATAGATAGATAGATAGATAGATAGATAGATAGATGGAACTTTATTTGTCTCCAGGGGTAATTTTGGCAATGTACAGAAACTCTTTAAATAAAGGCATAAATAGATATATCAATAATTATATATACACACACAATATGGCATGAACACACACCAGAATGACTAAAAACAGAGAAAAGCAAGGAAAACTTCAGACTTGGTAATCACAGAAAGGCATTGCTCTGAAATCGTTTAAAAGTTTTTCTTTTAATTTCATTTCATAGATACAGTATCAACAGGCTCTCCATTAACAGTCTACTATGAAGTAACCAACACGGCGCTCACTCACAGTCTCAGATTATACACTTCACAAAAGGATGAAAGGCACATGAAATACCCCATAATATGCTGATGTGGACTCACCTGCATCCACTGCTCATCTTCTTCCAACTGGAGACACTCTTAAGGTAACAAGAATTTATTATTTTAAAGGTCTATGTGGATCTCATTTGTGTATTTAAATCCAGTTTACTGCAATTTGTGTAATTAGTCACTAAGGAATTTGCAATAATGGGATCGGCACTGTAAGCAGATATCTGCAGTGGTGAAGCTGCTATAATCATTGGAGGATAAGAGGCATTCAAAACTAAATTACATTTCTATTGTGTAAAA